>NC_090830.1:53722904-54022904 GCF_028021215.1 Eschrichtius robustus
TCACGGTTTTTTCTTTTAAGAGAAAAGACAAAGGCGTAGGAATATGATGAATTTTAAAAATTTTAATGACATGCATACCCATATTACAAAACCTATCAGCTCACAGCAGTCAGAATGGCCATTAGGAAAAATGCTGCAAAAAATAAATGGTGAAGGGAGTGTGGAGAAATGCGTACCCTCGGTTGTAAGGGGGGGCATGTAAAGAGCCACTAATGAAAACACAATGTAGGCGCTTTGAACAGGGAAACATTGAGCTACCAGTCAATCAATCAAAACCACTGCTTGGCCTATCACCTGAGAAAATGAGAATCAAAAAGTCACAGGTTGGCAAACCTGTACGCCAGCAAGATTTACCATAGCCAGCACTTGGAAGCAATGAAAATATCCATCAACCGAGGAATGCACCAAGAAGAAGTGGTCCACGTACACAATGGAATATTACTCTAATAATAAATATAAATTAAATTTAAAAACAAACAAAAGCAAGGAGACATCAACATTTGTGGGTTTATCCGGGCACATTGCACTCCAGTTTACAACCGAAGAACACCACTGGCCGTTAGGTCTGTTTCCCTGGTACCAGCATGGGGAACGTAGAAAGGCTGCCGCTCTCTGGCCGTTACCTGCAAAAGCAGGTTTAAAGCCTGAGCTAATGGTCACTTCATATGAACAAGTACTGCAGGGCTGTAAATGAAACCTGCCCTCAAAATATCTTGAGGGAGATAATGGCCAAAATATTTCAAATGGTGACACATACTTTAAGAAAACACTTTGAAGAAATAAGCTCTAATCACAGCTGGAAAAATAAAAAGGACATGTCTAAAAGCTCAATTTCAACGCATTATGAGACACATGCAAATTCAACCACAAAGAGGTATCAGCTCACACCACTCAGAATAACCATCAGCAAAAACTACAAAGAATAAATGCTGAAGGTGCTGGGAAGAAATGCATACCCTCAACTTTATGTGGGACGTAACCTGGAAAGAGCCACTAAAGAGAACAGAATAGAGGTGCCTTTAAAAGGTAAACATTTAGCTACCATAGCATCCAGCAGACCTATTCCTGGACCTATAAACTAAGAAGACAGAATTGGAAGGACACAGGTACGCAAATCTGCATTGCATAGTATTCCCATAGCCAAGATATGGAAGTAACCAGAAAGTCCACCGACAGATGGGCGGACAAAGAAGAACTGCTACATGTACAGATGGAATATGAGCTTGTGAAAAAATGAAACAATGCCATTTGCAGCACCATAGATGAGTCTAGATGTAATCATGCCACTTGGAGTAAGTGAGAAAGCGAAAGACCCATATCCTATCATATCACATATAGGTGTTACCTAAAAAATGATACAAACAAAGATATTTCCACAGAGAAACACTATCATAGCTTCATTAAAAAAACTTATGGTTCACCAAATGGAAAGGTGTGAGGATTGGATACATTACCATATTGAGGTTAACAGAGAGATACAAACACATGTGAAATATATAATCACCAAAGACCTACGCAATACCAAGAGGAGACTACTCAACATTGTGTCATAACCTACATGGGAAAAGGATCCGAAGAAGAATAGATATATGCGTATGTGTGAAAGAACCACATCTTTCACACTTAGAACAAACAAAACATTGTAATCAAGTTTGCTGTGATGAAAAATAAAAATTAATTTAAAAATACCAACAAGAAGTAATGAGACATAAACTTAAAGGGCTTTTTCCTCGCACATTCCATTCTAATTTACAACCTAGAACACCACTTCCAGTAAGGCTCTGTTGCCCTAGTAACCAGATTTGGTAAAGGAGAAATGCTGCCGCCTTGTGGCCGATTCCCGCAAGAGCAGCTTTTAACCCACAGCTAATGGTCACTTACCATTCACAAGGACTCAGGGCTGTAAAGGACACCTGCCCTAAAAAAGTGTGCTGAGGTAGGGAATGGATAAAAAAAAATTCAAAACACGCAGGATTTTCAAGATAGTATAAAGAGGTAAGTTTTACTCACTCTCTTTTTAAAGAAAGGAAAATGGATAAAAGTTCCACCTCAGGAAGTATGAGACTCATGCAATCTAATCTACAAAAAGTTTTCAACTCACACCAGTCGACTGACCATTGGCAAAAAGTCTACAAACAATAAATGCTGAAGAGGTTTTAGAGATCTGTGTACCCTGTAGCTGCTGGTGAGATGTAAAAGGGTTAAATGCTAATAATGCGAACAGAAAGGAGCTGCGCTGAAAAGGAAAAACTGAGGTACCTTTCAATCCAGCAGGATCACCAATGGGCCTCTCACCTGAGAAGACCAGAATGAAGAAGACCCGGGTTGCAAAAGCTGCACTGCAGCCTTATTCACAATAGACAAGACAGTGAAGCAACCAAAATGTCCATCAACAGATGAAAGGATAAAGAAAAAGTGGTCCATGTACACAATGAATACTAGCCATGGAAAACAGTGAAACACTGCTCTTTGAGGCACCATAGATGATCTTGGAGATAATCACAGAACATGAGGTAAGTCGGAAAGCAAAAGTCCTATATCCTATGATATCACTTATAGGCGTTATCTAATAACGGACACAAATGAACATATTTCCACAAAGAAAGTCAATCACAGACTTATTTAAAAAAAAAACTATGCTTATCTAAAAGGAAAGGTGGGGGGGATGGATAAATGAAGATTAGCGTTACCATATGTATACAAATACATATTATATACATATATCAAAAGGACCGACCCTATAGCAAGGAAGGTTTAGAGAACACTCTGTAATAATTTACAGGGGAAGAGGATCTCTACATAAACAGGTATATAGAATATGTAGATGAACCAGAGTGTGTACACCTTGGACAAGCAACATTCTAACCATTACCCCAATTGAAAAAATTAAAACAACGAACTAGGAGTAATGAGACATAAACTTGTGGGGGGTTTTCCTGGCACATTCCATCCAAATTTACAACCTAGGCAAACGACTTCCAGAACGGCTCTGCTGCCCTAGTACCCAGATTTGGGAATGGAGAAATGCTGCATCCTTGTGGCCGTTTCCCACAACAGCAGCTTTAAACCCACTGCCAAAGGTCACTAAATATTCACCAATGGCAGTTCTGTAAATGGCACCTGCCCTCCAAAAAATACTGAGGTCGAAAATCGACCAAAAAATTCTAGAGTGCAACCTTCCAAAAAGAAAATTTGAAGAGGTATATTATACTCACACTTTTTTTCTTTTTTCTTTTAACAGAAAAGTAAAAGGCGTGGAAAAATGATGAATTGTAGGAATTTTGACAGGCATGTAAACCCAAATTACAAAAACCTATCAGCTCACACCAGTCAGAATGGCCATCAACAAAAATCCTGCAAACAATATATGCTGACGTGATTGTGGAGAAATGCGTCCCCTCGATTCTAAGGGGGACGTGGTAAGAGTCACTAATGAAAGGACAATTGAGGTGCCTTGAAAAGGTAAACGTTGAGCTACCATAGCAGTCAATCAATCATACCCACTGCTGGGTCTATCACCTGAGAAAATGAAAATCAATAATCACAGGCTGGCAATCCTGCACTCCAGCAATATTTACCATAGGCAACACTTGGAAGCAACGGACATGTCCATCAACAGAGGAATGCACCAAGAAGAAGTGGTCCATGTACACAATGGAATATTAGCCATGGAAAACCTTGAAGCACTGCTCTTTGAGGCACCATAGATGAGCCTGGAGATAATCACAAAACATGAAGTAGGTCGGAAAGCCAAAGACCTATAGCCTATATTATCACTTATGGCATTATCTAATAACTGACACAGATGAAAATATTTCCAAAGAGAAAGACACTCACAGGCTTAGAAAACAAACAATGCTCATCTAAAAGGAAAGGAGGGGGGAAATTGAGAAATGAAGATTAGTGTTACTATACATATACAAATACATATTATATCCATGTATCAAAAAGACCGAACATATAGCAAGGGAGGTCGACGGAACACTGTAATATTTTACATGGGAAGAGGATCTGTACATTCATAGACATACATAATGTACAAATGAACCAGATTGTGTACACCTAGGACAGACAATGTTCCAAACTTTACCCAGATTAAAAAAAAATTTAAAAACCAAGAAGAAGTAATGAGACATAAACTTATGGGGATTTCTCCTGGCAAATTCCATTCTAATTTACAACCTAGGACAATGACTTCCAGAAAGGCTCTGCTGCCCTAGTACCCAGATTGGGGAATGGAGAAATGCTACCTCCTTGTGGCCGTTTCCCACAACAGCAGCTTTGAACCCACTGCAAAAGGTCACTAAATTTTCACCAACTTGCAGTTCTGTAAATGGCACCCGCCCTCCAGAAAATTTCTGCGGTCAAAAATCGACCAAAAAATTCAAAAGAGAGCAACCTTCGAAGAAGACAATTTCAAGAGCTATATTGTACTCACGGTTTTTTCTTTTAAGAGAAAAGACAAAGGCGTAGGAATATGATGAATTTTAAAAATTTTAATGACATGCATACCCATATTACAAAACCTATCAGCTCACAGCAGTCAGAATGGCCATTAGGAAAAATGCTGCAAAAAATAAATGGTGAAGGGAGTGTGGAGAAATGCGTACCCTCGGTTGTAAGGGGGGGCATGTAAAGAGCCACTAATGAAAACACAATGTAGGCGCTTTGAACAGGGAAACATTGAGCTACCAGTCAAGCTACCAGTCAATCAATCAAAACCACTGCTTGGCCTATCACCTGAGAAAATGAGAATCAAAAAGTCACAGGTTGGCAAACCTGTACGCCAGCAAGATTTACCATAGCCAGCACTTGGAAGCAATGAAAATATCCATCAACCGAGGAATGCACCAAGAAGAAGTGGTCCACGTACACAATGGAATATTACTCTAATAATAAATATAAATTAAATTTAAAAACAAACAAAAGCAAGGAGACATCAACATTTGTGGGTTTATCCGGGCACATTGCACTCCAGTTTACAACCGAAGAACACCACTGGCCGTTAGGTCTGTTTCCCTGGTACCAGCATGGGGAACGTAGAAAGGCTGCCGCTCTCTGGCCGTTACCTGCAAAAGCAGGTTTAAAGCCTGAGCTAATGGTCACTTCATATGAACAAGTACTGCAGGGCTGTAAATGAAACCTGCCCTCAAAATATCTTGAGGGAGATAATGGCCAAAATATTTCAAATGGTGACACATACTTTAAGAAAACACTTTGAAGAAATAAGCTCTAATCACAGCTGGAAAAATAAAAAGGACATGTCTAAAAGCTCAATTTCAACGCATTATGAGACACATGCAAATTCAACCACAAAGAGGTATCAGCTCACACCACTCAGAATAACCATCAGCAAAAACTACAAAGAATAAATGCTGAAGGTGCTGGGAAGAAATGCATACCCTCAACTTTATGTGGGACGTAACCTGGAAAGAGCCACTAAAGAGAACAGAATAGAGGTGCCTTTAAAAGGTAAACATTTAGCTACCATAGCATCCAGCAGACCTATTCCTGGACCTATAAACTAAGAAGACAGAATTGGAAGGACACAGGTACGCAAATCTGCATTGCATAGTATTCCCATAGCCAAGATATGGAAGTAACCAGAAAGTCCACCGACAGATGGGCGGACAAAGAAGAACTGCTACATGTACAGATGGAATATGAGCTTGTGAAAAAATGAAACAATGCCATTTGCAGCACCATAGATGAGTCTAGATGTAATCATGCCACTTGGAGTAAGTGAGAAAGCGAAAGACCCATATCCTATCATATCACATATAGGTGTTACCTAAAAAATGATACAAACAAAGATATTTCCACAGAGAAACACTATCATAGCTTCATTAAAAAAACTTATGGTTCACCAAATGGAAAGGTGTGAGGATTGGATACATTACCATATTGAGGTTAACAGAGAGATACAAACACATGTGAAATATATAATCACCAAAGACCTACGCAATACCAAGAGGAGACTACTCAACATTGTGTCATAACCTACATGGGAAAAGGATCCGAAGAAGAATAGATATATGCGTATGTGTGAAAGAACCACATCTTTCACACTTAGAACAAACAAAACATTGTAATCAAGTTTGCTGTGATGAAAAATAAAAATTAATTTAAAAATACCAACAAGAAGTAATGAGACATAAACTTAAAGGGCTTTTTCCTCGCACATTCCATTCTAATTTACAACCTAGAACACCACTTCCAGTAAGGCTCTGTTGCCCTAGTAACCAGATTTGGTAAAGGAGAAATGCTGCCGCCTTGTGGCCGATTCCCGCAAGAGCAGCTTTTAACCCACAGCTAATGGTCACTTACCATTCACAAGGACTCAGGGCTGTAAAGGACACCTGCCCTAAAAAAGTGTGCTGAGGTAGGGAATGGATAAAAAAAAATTCAAAACACGCAGGATTTTCAAGATAGTATAAAGAGGTAAGTTTTACTCACTCTCTTTTTAAAGAAAGGAAAATGGATAAAAGTTCCACCTCAGGAAGTATGAGACTCATGCAATCTAATCTACAAAAAGTTTTCAACTCACACCAGTCGACTGACCATTGGCAAAAAGTCTACAAACAATAAATGCTGAAGAGGTTTTAGAGATCTGTGTACCCTGTAGCTGCTGGTGAGATGTAAAAGGGTTAAATGCTAATAATGCGAACAGAAAGGAGCTGCGCTGAAAAGGAAAAACTGAGGTACCTTTCAATCCAGCAGGATCACCAATGGGCCTCTCACCTGAGAAGACCAGAATGAAGAAGACCCGGGTTGCAAAAGCTGCACTGCAGCCTTATTCACAATAGACAAGACAGTGAAGCAACCAAAATGTCCATCAACAGATGAAAGGATAAAGAAAAAGTGGTCCATGTACACAATGAATACTAGCCATGGAAAACAGTGAAACACTGCTCTTTGAGGCACCATAGATGATCTTGGAGATAATCACAGAACATGAGGTAAGTCGGAAAGCAAAAGTCCTATATCCTATGATATCACTTATAGGCGTTATCTAATAACGGACACAAATGAACATATTTCCACAAAGAAAGTCAATCACAGACTTATTTAAAAAAAAAAAAACTATGCTTATCTAAAAGGAAAGGTGGGGGGGATGGATAAATGAAGATTAGCGTTACCATATGTATACAAATACATATTATATACATATATCAAAAGGACCGACCCTATAGCAAGGAAGGTTTAGAGAACACTCTGTAATAATTTACAGGGGAAGAGGATCTCTACATAAACAGGTATATAGAATATGTAGATGAACCAGAGTGTGTACACCTTGGACAAGCAACATTCTAACCATTACCCCAATTGAAAAAATTAAAACAACGAACTAGGAGTAATGAGACATAAACTTGTGGGGGGTTTTCCTGGCACATTCCATCCAAATTTACAACCTAGGCAAACGACTTCCAGAACGGCTCTGCTGCCCTAGTACCCAGATTTGGGAATGGAGAAATGCTGCATCCTTGTGGCCGTTTCCCACAACAGCAGCTTTAAACCCACTGCCAAAGGTCACTAAATATTCACCAATGGCAGTTCTGTAAATGGCACCTGCCCTCCAAAAAATACTGAGGTCGAAAATCGACCAAAAAATTCTAGAGTGCAACCTTCCAAAAAGAAAATTTGAAGAGGTATATTATACTCACACTTTTTTTCTTTTTTCTTTTAACAGAAAAGTAAAAGGCGTGGAAAAATGATGAATTGTAGGAATTTTGACAGGCATGTAAACCCAAATTACAAAAACCTATCAGCTCACACCAGTCAGAATGGCCATCAACAAAAATCCTGCAAACAATATATGCTGACGTGATTGTGGAGAAATGCGTCCCCTCGATTCTAAGGGGGACGTGGTAAGAGTCACTAATGAAAGGACAATTGAGGTGCCTTGAAAAGGTAAACGTTGAGCTACCATAGCAGTCAATCAATCATACCCACTGCTGGGTCTATCACCTGAGAAAATGAAAATCAATAATCACAGGCTGGCAATCCTGCACTCCAGCAATATTTACCATAGGCAACACTTGGAAGCAACGGACATGTCCATCAACAGAGGAATGCACCAAGAAGAAGTGGTCCATGTACACAATGGAATATTAGCCATGGAAAACCTTGAAGCACTGCTCTTTGAGGCACCATAGATGAGCCTGGAGATAATCACAAAACATGAAGTAGGTCGGAAAGCCAAAGACCTATAGCCTATATTATCACTTATGGCATTATCTAATAACTGACACAGATGAAAATATTTCCAAAGAGAAAGACACTCACAGGCTTAGAAAACAAACAATGCTCATCTAAAAGGAAAGGAGGGGGGAAATTGAGAAATGAAGATTAGTGTTACTATACATATACAAATACATATTATATCCATGTATCAAAAAGACCGAACATATAGCAAGGGAGGTCGACGGAACACTGTAATATTTTACATGGGAAGAGGATCTGTACATTCATAGACATACATAATGTACAAATGAACCAGATTGTGTACACCTAGGACAGACAATGTTCCAAACTTTACCCAGATTAAAAAAAAATTTAAAAACCAAGAAGAAGTAATGAGACATAAACTTATGGGGATTTCTCCTGGCAAATTCCATTCTAATTTACAACCTAGGACAATGACTTCCAGAAAGGCTCTGCTGCCCTAGTACCCAGATTGGGGAATGGAGAAATGCTACCTCCTTGTGGCCGTTTCCCACAACAGCAGCTTTGAACCCACTGCAAAAGGTCACTAAATTTTCACCAACTTGCAGTTCTGTAAATGGCACCCGCCCTCCAGAAAATTTCTGCGGTCAAAAATCGACCAAAAAATTCAAAAGAGAGCAACCTTCGAAGAAGACAATTTCAAGAGCTATATTGTACTCACGGTTTTTTCTTTTAAGAGAAAAGACAAAGGCGTAGGAATATGATGAATTTTAAAAATTTTAATGACATGCATACCCATATTACAAAACCTATCAGCTCACAGCAGTCAGAATGGCCATTAGGAAAAATGCTGCAAAAAATAAATGGTGAAGGGAGTGTGGAGAAATGCGTACCCTCGGTTGTAAGGGGGGGCATGTAAAGAGCCACTAATGAAAACACAATGTAGGCGCTTTGAACAGGGAAACATTGAGCTACCAGTCAATCAATCAAAACCACTGCTTGGCCTATCACCTGAGAAAATGAGAATCAAAAAGTCACAGGTTGGCAAACCTGTACGCCAGCAAGATTTACCATAGCCAGCACTTGGAAGCAATGAAAATATCCATCAACCGAGGAATGCACCAAGAAGAAGTGGTCCACGTACACAATGGAATATTACTCTAATAATAAATATAAATTAAATTTAAAAACAAACAAAAGCAAGGAGACATCAACATTTGTGGGTTTATCCGGGCACATTGCACTCCAGTTTACAACCGAAGAACACCACTGGCCGTTAGGTCTGTTTCCCTGGTACCAGCATGGGGAACGTAGAAAGGCTGCCGCTCTCTGGCCGTTACCTGCAAAAGCAGGTTTAAAGCCTGAGCTAATGGTCACTTCATATGAACAAGTACTGCAGGGCTGTAAATGAAACCTGCCCTCAAAATATCTTGAGGGAGATAATGGCCAAAATATTTCAAATGGTGACACATACTTTAAGAAAACACTTTGAAGAAATAAGCTCTAATCACAGCTGGAAAAATAAAAAGGACATGTCTAAAAGCTCAATTTCAACGCATTATGAGACACATGCAAATTCAACCACAAAGAGGTATCAGCTCACACCACTCAGAATAACCATCAGCAAAAACTACAAAGAATAAATGCTGAAGGTGCTGGGAAGAAATGCATACCCTCAACTTTATGTGGGACGTAACCTGGAAAGAGCCACTAAAGAGAACAGAATAGAGGTGCCTTTAAAAGGTAAACATTTAGCTACCATAGCATCCAGCAGACCTATTCCTGGACCTATAAACTAAGAAGACAGAATTGGAAGGACACAGGTACGCAAATCTGCATTGCATAGTATTCCCATAGCCAAGATATGGAAGTAACCAGAAAGTCCACCGACAGATGGGCGGACAAAGAAGAACTGCTACATGTACAGATGGAATATGAGCTTGTGAAAAAATGAAACAATGCCATTTGCAGCACCATAGATGAGTCTAGATGTAATCATGCCACTTGGAGTAAGTGAGAAAGCGAAAGACCCATATCCTATCATATCACATATAGGTGTTACCTAAAAAATGATACAAACAAAGATATTTCCACAGAGAAACACTATCATAGCTTCATTAAAAAAACTTATGGTTCACCAAATGGAAAGGTGTGAGGATTGGATACATTACCATATTGAGGTTAACAGAGAGATACAAACACATGTGAAATATATAATCACCAAAGACCTACGCAATACCAAGAGGAGACTACTCAACATTGTGTCATAACCTACATGGGAAAAGGATCCGAAGAAGAATAGATATATGCGTATGTGTGAAAGAACCACATCTTTCACACTTAGAACAAACAAAACATTGTAATCAAGTTTGCTGTGATGAAAAATAAAAATTAATTTAAAAATACCAACAAGAAGTAATGAGACATAAACTTAAAGGGCTTTTTCCTCGCACATTCCATTCTAATTTACAACCTAGAACACCACTTCCAGTAAGGCTCTGTTGCCCTAGTAACCAGATTTGGTAAAGGAGAAATGCTGCCGCCTTGTGGCCGATTCCCGCAAGAGCAGCTTTTAACCCACAGCTAATGGTCACTTACCATTCACAAGGACTCAGGGCTGTAAAGGACACCTGCCCTAAAAAAGTGTGCTGAGGTAGGGAATGGATAAAAAAAAATTCAAAACACGCAGGATTTTCAAGATAGTATAAAGAGGTAAGTTTTACTCACTCTCTTTTTAAAGAAAGGAAAATGGATAAAAGTTCCACCTCAGGAAGTATGAGACTCATGCAATCTAATCTACAAAAAGTTTTCAACTCACACCAGTCGACTGACCATTGGCAAAAAGTCTACAAACAATAAATGCTGAAGAGGTTTTAGAGATCTGTGTACCCTGTAGCTGCTGGTGAGATGTAAAAGGGTTAAATGCTAATAATGCGAACAGAAAGGAGCTGCGCTGAAAAGGAAAAACTGAGGTACCTTTCAATCCAGCAGGATCACCAATGGGCCTCTCACCTGAGAAGACCAGAATGAAGAAGACCCGGGTTGCAAAAGCTGCACTGCAGCCTTATTCACAATAGACAAGACAGTGAAGCAACCAAAATGTCCATCAACAGATGAAAGGATAAAGAAAAAGTGGTCCATGTACACAATGAATACTAGCCATGGAAAACAGTGAAACACTGCTCTTTGAGGCACCATAGATGATCTTGGAGATAATCACAGAACATGAGGTAAGTCGGAAAGCAAAAGTCCTATATCCTATGATATCACTTATAGGCGTTATCTAATAACGGACACAAATGAACATATTTCCACAAAGAAAGTCAATCACAGACTTATTTAAAAAAAAACTATGCTTATCTAAAAGGAAAGGTGGGGGGGATGGATAAATGAAGATTAGCGTTACCATATGTATACAAATACATATTATATACATATATCAAAAGGACCGACCCTATAGCAAGGAAGGTTTAGAGAACACTCTGTAATAATTTACAGGGGAAGAGGATCTCTACATAAACAGGTATATAGAATATGTAGATGAACCAGAGTGTGTACACCTTGGACAAGCAACATTCTAACCATTACCCCAATTGAAAAAATTAAAACAACGAACTAGGAGTAATGAGACATAAACTTGTGGGGGGTTTTCCTGGCACATTCCATCCAAATTTACAACCTAGGCAAACGACTTCCAGAACGGCTCTGCTGCCCTAGTACCCAGATTTGGGAATGGAGAAATGCTGCATCCTTGTGGCCGTTTCCCACAACAGCAGCTTTAAACCCACTGCCAAAGGTCACTAAATATTCACCAATGGCAGTTCTGTAAATGGCACCTGCCCTCCAAAAAATACTGAGGTCGAAAATCGACCAAAAAATTCTAGAGTGCAACCTTCCAAAAAGAAAATTTGAAGAGGTATATTATACTCACACTTTTTTTCTTTTTTCTTTTAACAGAAAAGTAAAAGGCGTGGAAAAATGATGAATTGTAGGAATTTTGACAGGCATGTAAACCCAAATTACAAAAACCTATCAGCTCACACCAGTCAGAATGGCCATCAACAAAAATCCTGCAAACAATATATGCTGACGTGATTGTGGAGAAATGCGTCCCCTCGATTCTAAGGGGGACGTGGTAAGAGTCACTAATGAAAGGACAATTGAGGTGCCTTGAAAAGGTAAACGTTGAGCTACCATAGCAGTCAATCAATCATACCCACTGCTGGGTCTATCACCTGAGAAAATGAAAATCAATAATCACAGGCTGGCAATCCTGCACTCCAGCAATATTTACCATAGGCAACACTTGGAAGCAACGGACATGTCCATCAACAGAGGAATGCACCAAGAAGAAGTGGTCCATGTACACAATGGAATATTAGCCATGGAAAACCTTGAAGCACTGCTCTTTGAGGCACCATAGATGAGCCTGGAGATAATCACAAAACATGAAGTAGGTCGGAAAGCCAAAGACCTATAGCCTATATTATCACTTATGGCATTATCTAATAACTGACACAGATGAAAATATTTCCAAAGAGAAAGACACTCACAGGCTTAGAAAACAAACAATGCTCATCTAAAAGGAAAGGAGGGGGGAAATTGAGAAATGAAGATTAGTGTTACTATACATATACAAATACATATTATATCCATGTATCAAAAAGACCGAACATATAGCAAGGGAGGTCGACGGAACACTGTAATATTTTACATGGGAAGAGGATCTGTACATTCATAGACATACATAATGTACAAATGAACCAGATTGTGTACACCTAGGACAGACAATGTTCCAAACTTTACCCAGATTAAAAAAAAATTTAAAAACCAAGAAGAAGTAATGAGACATAAACTTATGGGGATTTCTCCTGGCAAATTCCATTCTAATTTACAACCTAGGACAATGACTTCCAGAAAGGCTCTGCTGCCCTAGTACCCAGATTGGGGAATGGAGAAATGCTACCTCCTTGTGGCCGTTTCCCACAACAGCAGCTTTGAACCCACTGCAAAAGGTCACTAAATTTTCACCAACTTGCAGTTCTGTAAATGGCACCCGCCCTCCAGAAAATTTCTGCGGTCAAAAATCGACCAAAAAATTCAAAAGAGAGCAACCTTCGAAGAAGACAATTTCAAGAGCTATATTGTACTCACGGTTTTTTCTTTTAAGAGAAAAGACAAAGGCGTAGGAATATGATGAATTTTAAAAATTTTAATGACATGCATACCCATATTACAAAACCTATCAGCTCACAGCAGTCAGAATGGCCATTAGGAAAAATGCTGCAAAAAATAAATGGTGAAGGGAGTGTGGAGAAATGCGTACCCTCGGTTGTAAGGGGGGGCATGTAAAGAGCCACTAATGAAAACACAATGTAGGCGCTTTGAACAGGGAAACATTGAGCTACCAGTCAATCAATCAAAACCACTGCTTGGCCTATCACCTGAGAAAATGAGAATCAAAAAGTCACAGGTTGGCAAACCTGTACGCCAGCAAGATTTACCATAGCCAGCACTTGGAAACAATGAAAATATCCATCAACCGAGGAATGCACCAAGAAGAAGTGGTCCACGTACACAATGGAATATTACTCTAATAATAAATATAAATTAAATTTAAAAACAAACAAAAGCAAGGAGACATCAACATTTGTGGGTTTATCCGGGCACATTGCACTCCAGTTTACAACCGAAGAACACCACTGGCCGTTAGGTCTGTTTCCCTGGTACCAGCATGGGGAACGTAGAAAGGCTGCCGCTCTCTGGCCGTTACCTGCAAAAGCAGGTTTAAAGCCTGAGCTAATGGTCACTTCATATGAACAAGTACTGCAGGGCTGTAAATGAAACCTGCCCTCAAAATATCTTGAGGGAGATAATGGCCAAAATATTTCAAATGGTGACACATACTTTAAGAAAACACTTTGAAGAAATAAGCTCTAATCACAGCTGGAAAAATAAAAAGGACATGTCTAAAAGCTCAATTTCAACGCATTATGAGACACATGCAAATTCAACCACAAAGAGGTATCAGCTCACACCACTCAGAATAACCATCAGCAAAAACTACAAAGAATAAATGCTGAAGGTGCTGGGAAGAAATGCATACCCTCAACTTTATGTGGGACGTAACCTGGAAAGAGCCACTAAAGAGAACAGAATAGAGGTGCCTTTAAAAGGTAAACATTTAGCTACCATAGCATCCAGCAGACCTATTCCTGGACCTATAAACTAAGAAGACAGAATTGGAAGGACACAGGTACGCAAATCTGCATTGCATAGTATTCCCATAGCCAAGATATGGAAGTAACCAGAAAGTCCACCGACAGATGGGCGGACAAAGAAGAACTGCTACATGTACAGATGGAATATGAGCTTGTGAAAAAATGAAACAATGCCATTTGCAGCACCATAGATGAGTCTAGATGTAATCATGCCACTTGGAGTAAGTGAGAAAGCGAAAGACCCATATCCTATCATATCACATATAGGTGTTACCTAAAAAATGATACAAACAAAGATATTTCCACAGAGAAACACTATCATAGCTTCATTAAAAAAACTTATGGTTCACCAAATGGAAAGGTGTGAGGATTGGATACATTACCATATTGAGGTTAACAGAGAGATACAAACACATGTGAAATATATAATCACCAAAGACCTACGCAATACCAAGAGGAGACTACTCAACATTGTGTCATAACCTACATGGGAAAAGGATCCGAAGAAGAATAGATATATGCGTATGTGTGAAAGAACCACATCTTTCACACTTAGAACAAACAAAACATTGTAATCAAGTTTGCTGTGATGAAAAATAAAAATTAATTTAAAAATACCAACAAGAAGTAATGAGACATAAACTTAAAGGGCTTTTTCCTCGCACATTCCATTCTAATTTACAACCTAGAACACCACTTCCAGTAAGGCTCTGTTGCCCTAGTAACCAGATTTGGTAAAGGAGAAATGCTGCCGCCTTGTGGCCGATTCCCGCAAGAGCAGCTTTTAACCCACAGCTAATGGTCACTTACCATTCACAAGGACTCAGGGCTGTAAAGGACACCTGCCCTAAAAAAGTGTGCTGAGGTAGGGAATGGATAAAAAAAAATTCAAAACACGCAGGATTTTCAAGATAGTATAAAGAGGTAAGTTTTACTCACTCTCTTTTTAAAGAAAGGAAAATGGATAAAAGTTCCACCTCAGGAAGTATGAGACTCATGCAATCTAATCTACAAAAAGTTTTCAACTCACACCAGTCGACTGACCATTGGCAAAAAGTCTACAAACAATAAATGCTGAAGAGGTTTTAGAGATCTGTGTACCCTGTAGCTGCTGGTGAGATGTAAAAGGGTTAAATGCTAATAATGCGAACAGAAAGGAGCTGCGCTGAAAAGGAAAAACTGAGGTACCTTTCAATCCAGCAGGATCACCAATGGGCCTCTCACCTGAGAAGACCAGAATGAAGAAGACCCGGGTTGCAAAAGCTGCACTGCAGCCTTATTCACAATAGACAAGACAGTGAAGCAACCAAAATGTCCATCAACAGATGAAAGGATAAAGAAAAAGTGGTCCATGTACACAATGAATACTAGCCATGGAAAACAGTGAAACACTGCTCTTTGAGGCACCATAGATGATCTTGGAGATAATCACAGAACATGAGGTAAGTCGGAAAGCAAAAGTCCTATATCCTATGATATCACTTATAGGCGTTATCTAATAACGGACACAAATGAACATATTTCCACAAAGAAAGTCAATCACAGACTTATTTAAAAAAAAAACTATGCTTATCTAAAAGGAAAGGTGGGGGGGATGGATAAATGAAGATTAGCGTTACCATATGTATACAAATACATATTATATACATATATCAAAAGGACCGACCCTATAGCAAGGAAGGTTTAGAGAACACTCTGTAATAATTTACAGGGGAAGAGGATCTCTACATAAACAGGTATATAGAATATGTAGATGAACCAGAGTGTGTACACCTTGGACAAGCAACATTCTAACCATTACCCCAATTGAAAAAATTAAAACAACGAACTAGGAGTAATGAGACATAAACTTGTGGGGGGTTTTCCTGGCACATTCCATCCAAATTTACAACCTAGGCAAACGACTTCCAGAACGGCTCTGCTGCCCTAGTACCCAGATTTGGGAATGGAGAAATGCTGCATCCTTGTGGCCGTTTCCCACAACAGCAGCTTTAAACCCACTGCCAAAGGTCACTAAATATTCACCAATGGCAGTTCTGTAAATGGCACCTGCCCTCCAAAAAATACTGAGGTCGAAAATCGACCAAAAAATTCTAGAGTGCAACCTTCCAAAAAGAAAATTTGAAGAGGTATATTATACTCACACTTTTTTTCTTTTTTCTTTTAACAGAAAAGTAAAAGGCGTGGAAAAATGATGAATTGTAGGAATTTTGACAGGCATGTAAACCCAAATTACAAAAACCTATCAGCTCACACCAGTCAGAATGGCCATCAACAAAAATCCTGCAAACAATATATGCTGACGTGATTGTGGAGAAATGCGTCCCCTCGATTCTAAGGGGGACGTGGTAAGAGTCACTAATGAAAGGACAATTGAGGTGCCTTGAAAAGGTAAACGTTGAGCTACCATAGCAGTCAATCAATCATACCCACTGCTGGGTCTATCACCTGAGAAAATGAAAATCAATAATCACAGGCTGGCAATCCTGCACTCCAGCAATATTTACCATAGGCAACACTTGGAAGCAACGGACATGTCCATCAACAGAGGAATGCACCAAGAAGAAGTGGTCCATGTACACAATGGAATATTAGCCATGGAAAACCTTGAAGCACTGCTCTTTGAGGCACCATAGATGAGCCTGGAGATAATCACAAAACATGAAGTAGGTCGGAAAGCCAAAGACCTATAGCCTATATTATCACTTATGGCATTATCTAATAACTGACACAGATGAAAATATTTCCAAAGAGAAAGACACTCACAGGCTTAGAAAACAAACTATGCTCATCTAAAAGGAAAGGAGGGGGGAAATTGAGAAATGAAGATTAGTGTTACTATACATATACAAATACATATTATATCCATGTATCAAAAAGACCGAACATATAGCAAGGGAGGTCGACGGAACACTGTAATATTTTACATGGGAAGAGGATCTGTACATTCATAGACATACATAATGTACAAATGAACCAGATTGTGTACACCTAGGACAGACAATGTTCCAAACTTTACCCAGATTAAAAAAAATTTAAAAACCAAGAAGAAGTAATGAGACATAAACTTATGGGGATTTCTCCTGGCAAATTCCATTCTAATTTACAACCTAGGACAATGACTTCCAGAAAGGCTCTGCTGCCCTAGTACCCAGATTGGGGAATGGAGAAATGCTACCTCCTTGTGGCCGTTTCCCACAACAGCAGCTTTGAACCCACTGCAAAAGGTCACTAAATTTTCACCAACTTGCAGTTCTGTAAATGGCACCCGCCCTCCAGAAAATTTCTGCGGTCAAAAATCGACCAAAAAATTCAAAAGAGAGCAACCTTCGAAGAAGACAATTTCAAGAGCTATATTGTACTCACGGTTTTTTCTTTTAAGAGAAAAGACAAAGGCGTAGGAATATGATGAATTTTAAAAATTTTAATGACATGCATACCCATATTACAAAACCTATCAGCTCACAGCAGTCAGAATGGCCATTAGGAAAAATGCTGCAAAAAATAAATGGTGAAGGGAGTGTGGAGAAATGCGTACCCTCGGTTGTAAGGGGGGGCATGTAAAGAGCCACTAATGAAAACACAATGTAGGCGCTTTGAACAGGGAAACATTGAGCTACCAGTCAATCAATCAAAACCACTGCTTGGCCTATCACCTGAGAAAATGAGAATCAAAAAGTCACAGGTTGGCAAACCTGTACGCCAGCAAGATTTACCATAGCCAGCACTTGGAAGCAATGAAAATATCCATCAACCGAGGAATGCACCAAGAAGAAGTGGTCCACGTACACAATGGAATATTACTCTAATAATAAATATAAATTAAATTTAAAAACAAACAAAAGCAAGGAGACATCAACATTTGTGGGTTTATCCGGGCACATTGCACTCCAGTTTACAACCGAAGAACACCACTGGCCGTTAGGTCTGTTTCCCTGGTACCAGCATGGGGAACGTAGAAAGGCTGCCGCTCTCTGGCCGTTACCTGCAAAAGCAGGTTTAAAGCCTGAGCTAATGGTCACTTCATATGAACAAGTACTGCAGGGCTGTAAATGAAACCTGCCCTCAAAATATCTTGAGGGAGATAATGGCCAAAATATTTCAAATGGTGACACATACTTTAAGAAAACACTTTGAAGAAATAAGCTCTAATCACAGCTGGAAAAATAAAAAGGACATGTCTAAAAGCTCAATTTCAACGCATTATGAGACACATGCAAATTCAACCACAAAGAGGTATCAGCTCACACCACTCAGAATAACCATCAGCAAAAACTACAAAGAATAAATGCTGAAGGTGCTGGGAAGAAATGCATACCCTCAACTTTATGTGGGACGTAACCTGGAAAGAGCCACTAAAGAGAACAGAATAGAGGTGCCTTTAAAAGGTAAACATTTAGCTACCATAGCATCCAGCAGACCTATTCCTGGACCTATAAACTAAGAAGACAGAATTGGAAGGACACAGGTACGCAAATCTGCATTGCATAGTATTCCCATAGCCAAGATATGGAAGTAACCAGAAAGTCCACCGACAGATGGGCGGACAAAGAAGAACTGCTACATGTACAGATGGAATATGAGCTTGTGAAAAAATGAAACAATGCCATTTGCAGCACCATAGATGAGTCTAGATGTAATCATGCCACTTGGAGTAAGTGAGAAAGCGAAAGACCCATATCCTATCATATCACATATAGGTGTTACCTAAAAAATGATACAAACAAAGATATTTCCACAGAGAAACACTATCATAGCTTCATTAAAAAAACTTATGGTTCACCAAATGGAAAGGTGTGAGGATTGGATACATTACCATATTGAGGTTAACAGAGAGATACAAACACATGTGAAATATATAATCACCAAAGACCTACGCAATACCAAGAGGAGACTACTCAACATTGTGTCATAACCTACATGGGAAAAGGATCCGAAGAAGAATAGATATATGCGTATGTGTGAAAGAACCACATCTTTCACACTTAGAACAAACAAAACATTGTAATCAAGTTTGCTGTGATGAAAAATAAAAATTAATTTAAAAATACCAACAAGAAGTAATGAGACATAAACTTAAAGGGCTTTTTCCTCGCACATTCCATTCTAATTTACAACCTAGAACACCACTTCCAGTAAGGCTCTGTTGCCCTAGTAACCAGATTTGGTAAAGGAGAAATGCTGCCGCCTTGTGGCCGATTCCCGCAAGAGCAGCTTTTAACCCACAGCTAATGGTCACTTACCATTCACAAGGACTCAGGGCTGTAAAGGACACCTGCCCTAAAAAAGTGTGCTGAGGTAGGGAATGGATAAAAAAAAATTCAAAACACGCAGGATTTTCAAGATAGTATAAAGAGGTAAGTTTTACTCACTCTCTTTTTAAAGAAAGGAAAATGGATAAAAGTTCCACCTCAGGAAGTATGAGACTCATGCAATCTAATCTACAAAAAGTTTTCAACTCACACCAGTCGACTGACCATTGGCAAAAAGTCTACAAACAATAAATGCTGAAGAGGTTTTAGAGATCTGTGTACCCTGTAGCTGCTGGTGAGATGTAAAAGGGTTAAATGCTAATAATGCGAACAGAAAGGAGCTGCGCTGAAAAGGAAAAACTGAGGTACCTTTCAATCCAGCAGGATCACCAATGGGCCTCTCACCTGAGAAGACCAGAATGAAGAAGACCCGGGTTGCAAAAGCTGCACTGCAGCCTTATTCACAATAGACAAGACAGTGAAGCAACCAAAATGTCCATCAACAGATGAAAGGATAAAGAAAAAGTGGTCCATGTACACAATGAATACTAGCCATGGAAAACAGTGAAACACTGCTCTTTGAGGCACCATAGATGATCTTGGAGATAATCACAGAACATGAGGTAAGTCGGAAAGCAAAAGTCCTATATCCTATGATATCACTTATAGGCGTTATCTAATAACGGACACAAATGAACATATTTCCACAAAGAAAGTCAATCACAGACTTATTTAAAAAAAAAACTATGCTTATCTAAAAGGAAAGGTGGGGGGGATGGATAAATGAAGATTAGCGTTACCATATGTATACAAATACATATTATATACATATATCAAAAGGACCGACCCTATAGCAAGGAAGGTTTAGAGAACACTCTGTAATAATTTACAGGGGAAGAGGATCTCTACATAAACAGGTATATAGAATATGTAGATGAACCAGAGTGTGTACACCTTGGACAAGCAACATTCTAACCATTACCCCAATTGAAAAAATTAAAACAACGAACTAGGAGTAATGAGACATAAACTTGTGGGGGGTTTTCCTGGCACATTCCATCCAAATTTACAACCTAGGCAAACGACTTCCAGAACGGCTCTGCTGCCCTAGTACCCAGATTTGGGAATGGAGAAATGCTGCATCCTTGTGGCCGTTTCCCACAACAGCAGCTTTAAACCCACTGCCAAAGGTCACTAAATATTCACCAATGGCAGTTCTGTAAATGGCACCTGCCCTCCAAAAAATACTGAGGTCGAAAATCGACCAAAAAATTCTAGAGTGCAACCTTCCAAAAAGAAAATTTGAAGAGGTATATTATACTCACACTTTTTTTCTTTTTTCTTTTAACAGAAAAGTAAAAGGCGTGGAAAAATGATGAATTGTAGGAATTTTGACAGGCATGTAAACCCAAATTACAAAAACCTATCAGCTCACACCAGTCAGAATGGCCATCAACAAAAATCCTGCAAACAATATATGCTGACGTGATTGTGGAGAAATGCGTCCCCTCGATTCTAAGGGGGACGTGGTAAGAGTCACTAATGAAAGGACAATTGAGGTGCCTTGAAAAGGTAAACGTTGAGCTACCATAGCAGTCAATCAATCATACCCACTGCTGGGTCTATCACCTGAGAAAATGAAAATCAATAATCACAGGCTGGCAATCCTGCACTCCAGCAATATTTACCATAGGCAACACTTGGAAGCAACGGACATGTCCATCAACAGAGGAATGCACCAAGAAGAAGTGGTCCATGTACACAATGGAATATTAGCCATGGAAAACCTTGAAGCACTGCTCTTTGAGGCACCATAGATGAGCCTGGAGATAATCACAAAACATGAAGTAGGTCGGAAAGCCAAAGACCTATAGCCTATATTATCACTTATGGCATTATCTAATAACTGACACAGATGAAAATATTTCCAAAGAGAAAGACACTCACAGGCTTAGAAAACAAACAATGCTCATCTAAAAGGAAAGGAGGGGGGAAATTGAGAAATGAAGATTAGTGTTACTATACATATACAAATACATATTATATCCATGTATCAAAAAGACCGAACATATAGCAAGGGAGGTCGACGGAACACTGTAATATTTTACATGGGAAGAGGATCTGTACATTCATAGACATACATAATGTACAAATGAACCAGATTGTGTACACCTAGGACAGACAATGTTCCAAACTTTACCCAGATTAAAAAAAAATTTAAAAACCAAGAAGAAGTAATGAGACATAAACTTATGGGGATTTCTCCTGGCAAATTCCATTCTAATTTACAACCTAGGACAATGACTTCCAGAAAGGCTCTGCTGCCCTAGTACCCAGATTGGGGAATGGAGAAATGCTACCTCCTTGTGGCCGTTTCCCACAACAGCAGCTTTGAACCCACTGCAAAAGGTCACTAAATTTTCACCAACTTGCAGTTCTGTAAATGGCACCCGCCCTCCAGAAAATTTCTGCGGTCAAAAATCGACCAAAAAATTCAAAAGAGAGCAACCTTCGAAGAAGACAATTTCAAGAGCTATATTGTACTCACGGTTTTTTCTTTTAAGAGAAAAGACAAAGGCGTAGGAATATGATGAATTTTAAAAATTTTAATGACATGCATACCCATATTACAAAACCTATCAGCTCACAGCAGTCAGAATGGCCATTAGGAAAAATGCTGCAAAAAATAAATGGTGAAGGGAGTGTGGAGAAATGCGTACCCTCGGTTGTAAGGGGGGGCATGTAAAGAGCCACTAATGAAAACACAATGTAGGCGCTTTGAACAGGGAAACATTGAGCTACCAGTCAATCAATCAAAACCACTGCTTGGCCTATCACCTGAGAAAATGAGAATCAAAAAGTCACAGGTTGGCAAACCTGTACGCCAGCAAGATTTACCATAGCCAGCACTTGGAAGCAATGAAAATATCCATCAACCGAGGAATGCACCAAGAAGAAGTGGTCCACGTACACAATGGAATATTACTCTAATAATAAATATAAATTAAATTTAAAAACAAACAAAAGCAAGGAGACATCAACATTTGTGGGTTTATCCGGGCACATTGCACTCCAGTTTACAACCGAAGAACACCACTGGCCGTTAGGTCTGTTTCCCTGGTACCAGCATGGGGAACGTAGAAAGGCTGCCGCTCTCTGGCCGTTACCTGCAAAAGCAGGTTTAAAGCCTGAGCTAATGGTCACTTCATATGAACAAGTACTGCAGGGCTGTAAATGAAACCTGCCCTCAAAATATCTTGAGGGAGATAATGGCCAAAATATTTCAAATGGTGACACATACTTTAAGAAAACACTTTGAAGAAATAAGCTCTAATCACAGCTGGAAAAATAAAAAGGACATGTCTAAAAGCTCAATTTCAACGCATTATGAGACACATGCAAATTCAACCACAAAGAGGTATCAGCTCACACCACTCAGAATAACCATCAGCAAAAACTACAAAGAATAAATGCTGAAGGTGCTGGGAAGAAATGCATACCCTCAACTTTATGTGGGACGTAACCTGGAAAGAGCCACTAAAGAGAACAGAATAGAGGTGCCTTTAAAAGGTAAACATTTAGCTACCATAGCATCCAGCAGACCTATTCCTGGACCTATAAACTAAGAAGACAGAATTGGAAGGACACAGGTACGCAAATCTGCATTGCATAGTATTCCCATAGCCAAGATATGGAAGTAACCAGAAAGTCCACCGACAGATGGGCGGACAAAGAAGAACTGCTACATGTACAGATGGAATATGAGCTTGTGAAAAAATGAAACAATGCCATTTGCAGCACCATAGATGAGTCTAGATGTAATCATGCCACTTGGAGTAAGTGAGAAAGCGAAAGACCCATATCCTATCATATCACATATAGGTGTTACCTAAAAAATGATACAAACAAAGATATTTCCACAGAGAAACACTATCATAGCTTCATTAAAAAAACTTATGGTTCACCAAATGGAAAGGTGTGAGGATTGGATACATTACCATATTGAGGTTAACAGAGAGATACAAACACATGTGAAATATATAATCACCAAAGACCTACGCAATACCAAGAGGAGACTACTCAACATTGTGTCATAACCTACATGGGAAAAGGATCCGAAGAAGAATAGATATATGCGTATGTGTGAAAGAACCACATCTTTCACACTTAGAACAAACAAAACATTGTAATCAAGTTTGCTGTGATGAAAAATAAAAATTAATTTAAAAATACCAACAAGAAGTAATGAGACATAAACTTAAAGGGCTTTTTCCTCGCACATTCCATTCTAATTTACAACCTAGAACACCACTTCCAGTAAGGCTCTGTTGCCCTAGTAACCAGATTTGGTAAAGGAGAAATGCTGCCGCCTTGTGGCCGATTCCCGCAAGAGCAGCTTTTAACCCACAGCTAATGGTCACTTACCATTCACAAGGACTCAGGGCTGTAAAGGACACCTGCCCTAAAAAAGTGTGCTGAGGTAGGGAATGGATAAAAAAAAATTCAAAACACGCAGGATTTTCAAGATAGTATAAAGAGGTAAGTTTTACTCACTCTCTTTTTAAAGAAAGGAAAATGGATAAAAGTTCCACCTCAGGAAGTATGAGACTCATGCAATCTAATCTACAAAAAGTTTTCAACTCACACCAGTCGACTGACCATTGGCAAAAAGTCTACAAACAATAAATGCTGAAGAGGTTTTAGAGATCTGTGTACCCTGTAGCTGCTGGTGAGATGTAAAAGGGTTAAATGCTAATAATGCGAACAGAAAGGAGCTGCGCTGAAAAGGAAAAACTGAGGTACCTTTCAATCCAGCAGGATCACCAATGGGCCTCTCACCTGAGAAGACCAGAATGAAGAAGACCCGGGTTGCAAAAGCTGCACTGCAGCCTTATTCACAATAGACAAGACAGTGAAGCAACCAAAATGTCCATCAACAGATGAAAGGATAAAGAAAAAGTGGTCCATGTACACAATGAATACTAGCCATGGAAAACAGTGAAACACTGCTCTTTGAGGCACCATAGATGATCTTGGAGATAATCACAGAACATGAGGTAAGTCGGAAAGCAAAAGTCCTATATCCTATGATATCACTTATAGGCGTTATCTAATAACGGACACAAATGAACATATTTCCACAAAGAAAGTCAATCACAGACTTATTTAAAAAAAAAAAAACTATGCTTATCTAAAAGGAAAGGTGGGGGGGATGGATAAATGAAGATTAGCGTTACCATATGTATACAAATACATATTATATACATATATCAAAAGGACCGACCCTATAGCAAGGAAGGTTTAGAGAACACTCTGTAATAATTTACAGGGGAAGAGGATCTCTACATAAACAGGTATATAGAATATGTAGATGAACCAGAGTGTGTACACCTTGGACAAGCAACATTCTAACCATTACCCCAATTGAAAAAATTAAAACAACGAACTAGGAGTAATGAGACATAAACTTGTGGGGGGTTTTCCTGGCACATTCCATCCAAATTTACAACCTAGGCAAACGACTTCCAGAACGGCTCTGCTGCCCTAGTACCCAGATTTGGGAATGGAGAAATGCTGCATCCTTGTGGCCGTTTCCCACAACAGCAGCTTTAAACCCACTGCCAAAGGTCACTAAATATTCACCAATGGCAGTTCTGTAAATGGCACCTGCCCTCCAAAAAATACTGAGGTCGAAAATCGACCAAAAAATTCTAGAGTGCAACCTTCCAAAAAGAAAATTTGAAGAGGTATATTATACTCACACTTTTTTTCTTTTTTCTTTTAACAGAAAAGTAAAAGGCGTGGAAAAATGATGAATTGTAGGAATTTTGACAGGCATGTAAACCCAAATTACAAAAACCTATCAGCTCACACCAGTCAGAATGGCCATCAACAAAAATCCTGCAAACAATATATGCTGACGTGATTGTGGAGAAATGCGTCCCCTCGATTCTAAGGGGGACGTGGTAAGAGTCACTAATGAAAGGACAATTGAGGTGCCTTGAAAAGGTAAACGTTGAGCTACCATAGCAGTCAATCAATCATACCCACTGCTGGGTCTATCACCTGAGAAAATGAAAATCAATAATCACAGGCTGGCAATCCTGCACTCCAGCAATATTTACCATAGGCAACACTTGGAAGCAACGGACATGTCCATCAACAGAGGAATGCACCAAGAAGAAGTGGTCCATGTACACAATGGAATATTAGCCATGGAAAACCTTGAAGCACTGCTCTTTGAGGCACCATAGATGAGCCTGGAGATAATCACAAAACATGAAGTAGGTCGGAAAGCCAAAGACCTATAGCCTATATTATCACTTATGGCATTATCTAATAACTGACACAGATGAAAATATTTCCAAAGAGAAAGACACTCACAGGCTTAGAAAACAAACAATGCTCATCTAAAAGGAAAGGAGGGGGGAAATTGAGAAATGAAGATTAGTGTTACTATACATATACAAATACATATTATATCCATGTATCAAAAAGACCGAACATATAGCAAGGGAGGTCGACGGAACACTGTAATATTTTACATGGGAAGAGGATCTGTACATTCATAGACATACATAATGTACAAATGAACCAGATTGTGTACACCTAGGACAGACAATGTTCCAAACTTTACCCAGATTAAAAAAAAATTTAAAAACCAAGAAGAAGTAATGAGACATAAACTTATGGGGATTTCTCCTGGCAAATTCCATTCTAATTTACAACCTAGGACAATGACTTCCAGAAAGGCTCTGCTGCCCTAGTACCCAGATTGGGGAATGGAGAAATGCTACCTCCTTGTGGCCGTTTCCCACAACAGCAGCTTTGAACCCACTGCAAAAGGTCACTAAATTTTCACCAACTTGCAGTTCTGTAAATGGCACCCGCCCTCCAGAAAATTTCTGCGGTCAAAAATCGACCAAAAAATTCAAAAGAGAGCAACCTTCGAAGAAGACAATTTCAAGAGCTATATTGTACTCACGGTTTTTTCTTTTAAGAGAAAAGACAAAGGCGTAGGAATATGATGAATTTTAAAAATTTTAATGACATGCATACCCATATTACAAAACCTATCAGCTCACAGCAGTCAGAATGGCCATTAGGAAAAATGCTGCAAAAAATAAATGGTGAAGGGAGTGTGGAGAAATGCGTACCCTCGGTTGTAAGGGGGGGCATGTAAAGAGCCACTAATGAAAACACAATGTAGGCGCTTTGAACAGGGAAACATTGAGCTACCAGTCAATCAATCAAAACCACTGCTTGGCCTATCACCTGAGAAAATGAGAATCAAAAAGTCACAGGTTGGCAAACCTGTACGCCAGCAAGATTTACCATAGCCAGCACTTGGAAGCAATGAAAATATCCATCAACCGAGGAATGCACCAAGAAGAAGTGGTCCACGTACACAATGGAATATTACTCTAATAATAAATATAAATTAAATTTAAAAACAAACAAAAGCAAGGAGACATCAACATTTGTGGGTTTATCCGGGCACATTGCACTCCAGTTTACAACCGAAGAACACCACTGGCCGTTAGGTCTGTTTCCCTGGTACCAGCATGGGGAACGTAGAAAGGCTGCCGCTCTCTGGCCGTTACCTGCAAAAGCAGGTTTAAAGCCTGAGCTAATGGTCACTTCATATGAACAAGTACTGCAGGGCTGTAAATGAAACCTGCCCTCAAAATATCTTGAGGGAGATAATGGCCAAAATATTTCAAATGGTGACACATACTTTAAGAAAACACTTTGAAGAAATAAGCTCTAATCACAGCTGGAAAAATAAAAAGGACATGTCTAAAAGCTCAATTTCAACGCATTATGAGACACATGCAAATTCAACCACAAAGAGGTATCAGCTCACACCACTCAGAATAACCATCAGCAAAAACTACAAAGAATAAATGCTGAAGGTGCTGGGAAGAAATGCATACCCTCAACTTTATGTGGGACGTAACCTGGAAAGAGCCACTAAAGAGAACAGAATAGAGGTGCCTTTAAAAGGTAAACATTTAGCTACCATAGCATCCAGCAGACCTATTCCTGGACCTATAAACTAAGAAGACAGAATTGGAAGGACACAGGTACGCAAATCTGCATTGCATAGTATTCCCATAGCCAAGATATGGAAGTAACCAGAAAGTCCACCGACAGATGGGCGGACAAAGAAGAACTGCTACATGTACAGATGGAATATGAGCTTGTGAAAAAATGAAACAATGCCATTTGCAGCACCATAGATGAGTCTAGATGTAATCATGCCACTTGGAGTAAGTGAGAAAGCGAAAGACCCATATCCTATCATATCACATATAGGTGTTACCTAAAAAATGATACAAACAAAGATATTTCCACAGAGAAACACTATCATAGCTTCATTAAAAAAACTTATGGTTCACCAAATGGAAAGGTGTGAGGATTGGATACATTACCATATTGAGGTTAACAGAGAGATACAAACACATGTGAAATATATAATCACCAAAGACCTACGCAATACCAAGAGGAGACTACTCAACATTGTGTCATAACCTACATGGGAAAAGGATCCGAAGAAGAATAGATATATGCGTATGTGTGAAAGAACCACATCTTTCACACTTAGAACAAACAAAACATTGTAATCAAGTTTGCTGTGATGAAAAATAAAAATTAATTTAAAAATACCAACAAGAAGTAATGAGACATAAACTTAAAGGGCTTTTTCCTCGCACATTCCATTCTAATTTACAACCTAGAACACCACTTCCAGTAAGGCTCTGTTGCCCTAGTAACCAGATTTGGTAAAGGAGAAATGCTGCCGCCTTGTGGCCGATTCCCGCAAGAGCAGCTTTTAACCCACAGCTAATGGTCACTTACCATTCACAAGGACTCAGGGCTGTAAAGGACACCTGCCCTAAAAAAGTGTGCTGAGGTAGGGAATGGATAAAAAAAAATTCAAAACACGCAGGATTTTCAAGATAGTATAAAGAGGTAAGTTTTACTCACTCTCTTTTTAAAGAAAGGAAAATGGATAAAAGTTCCACCTCAGGAAGTATGAGACTCATGCAATCTAATCTACAAAAAGTTTTCAACTCACACCAGTCGACTGACCATTGGCAAAAAGTCTACAAACAATAAATGCTGAAGAGGTTTTAGAGATCTGTGTACCCTGTAGCTGCTGGTGAGATGTAAAAGGGTTAAATGCTAATAATGCGAACAGAAAGGAGCTGCGCTGAAAAGGAAAAACTGAGGTACCTTTCAATCCAGCAGGATCACCAATGGGCCTCTCACCTGAGAAGACCAGAATGAAGAAGACCCGGGTTGCAAAAGCTGCACTGCAGCCTTATTCACAATAGACAAGACAGTGAAGCAACCAAAATGTCCATCAACAGATGAAAGGATAAAGAAAAAGTGGTCCATGTACACAATGAATACTAGCCATGGAAAACAGTGAAACACTGCTCTTTGAGGCACCATAGATGATCTTGGAGATAATCACAGAACATGAGGTAAGTCGGAAAGCAAAAGTCCTATATCCTATGATATCACTTATAGGCGTTATCTAATAACGGACACAAATGAACATATTTCCACAAAGAAAGTCAATCACAGACTTATTTAAAAAAAAACTATGCTTATCTAAAAGGAAAGGTGGGGGGGATGGATAAATGAAGATTAGCGTTACCATATGTATACAAATACATATTATATACATATATCAAAAGGACCGACCCTATAGCAAGGAAGGTTTAGAGAACACTCTGTAATAATTTACAGGGGAAGAGGATCTCTACATAAACAGGTATATAGAATATGTAGATGAACCAGAGTGTGTACACCTTGGACAAGCAACATTCTAACCATTACCCCAATTGAAAAAATTAAAACAACGAACTAGGAGTAATGAGACATAAACTTGTGGGGGGTTTTCCTGGCACATTCCATCCAAATTTACAACCTAGGCAAACGACTTCCAGAACGGCTCTGCTGCCCTAGTACCCAGATTTGGGAATGGAGAAATGCTGCATCCTTGTGGCCGTTTCCCACAACAGCAGCTTTAAACCCACTGCCAAAGGTCACTAAATATTCACCAATGGCAGTTCTGTAAATGGCACCTGCCCTCCAAAAAATACTGAGGTCGAAAATCGACCAAAAAATTCTAGAGTGCAACCTTCCAAAAAGAAAATTTGAAGAGGTATATTATACTCACACTTTTTTTCTTTTTTCTTTTAACAGAAAAGTAAAAGGCGTGGAAAAATGATGAATTGTAGGAATTTTGACAGGCATGTAAACCCAAATTACAAAAACCTATCAGCTCACACCAGTCAGAATGGCCATCAACAAAAATCCTGCAAACAATATATGCTGACGTGATTGTGGAGAAATGCGTCCCCTCGATTCTAAGGGGGACGTGGTAAGAGTCACTAATGAAAGGACAATTGAGGTGCCTTGAAAAGGTAAACGTTGAGCTACCATAGCAGTCAATCAATCATACCCACTGCTGGGTCTATCACCTGAGAAAATGAAAATCAATAATCACAGGCTGGCAATCCTGCACTCCAGCAATATTTACCATAGGCAACACTTGGAAGCAACGGACATGTCCATCAACAGAGGAATGCACCAAGAAGAAGTGGTCCATGTACACAATGGAATATTAGCCATGGAAAACCTTGAAGCACTGCTCTTTGAGGCACCATAGATGAGCCTGGAGATAATCACAAAACATGAAGTAGGTCGGAAAGCCAAAGACCTATAGCCTATATTATCACTTATGGCATTATCTAATAACTGACACAGATGAAAATATTTCCAAAGAGAAAGACACTCACAGGCTTAGAAAACAAACAATGCTCATCTAAAAGGAAAGGAGGGGGGAAATTGAGAAATGAAGATTAGTGTTACTATACATATACAAATACATATTATATCCATGTATCAAAAAGACCGAACATATAGCAAGGGAGGTCGACGGAACACTGTAATATTTTACATGGGAAGAGGATCTGTACATTCATAGACATACATAATGTACAAATGAACCAGATTGTGTACACCTAGGACAGACAATGTTCCAAACTTTACCCAGATTAAAAAAAAATTTAAAAACCAAGAAGAAGTAATGAGACATAAACTTATGGGGATTTCTCCTGGCAAATTCCATTCTAATTTACAACCTAGGACAATGACTTCCAGAAAGGCTCTGCTGCCCTAGTACCCAGATTGGGGAATGGAGAAATGCTACCTCCTTGTGGCCGTTTCCCACAACAGCAGCTTTGAACCCACTGCAAAAGGTCACTAAATTTTCACCAACTTGCAGTTCTGTAAATGGCACCCGCCCTCCAGAAAATTTCTGCGGTCAAAAATCGACCAAAAAATTCAAAAGAGAGCAACCTTCGAAGAAGACAATTTCAAGAGCTATATTGTACTCACGGTTTTTTCTTTTAAGAGAAAAGACAAAGGCGTAGGAATATGATGAATTTTAAAAATTTTAATGACATGCATACCCATATTACAAAACCTATCAGCTCACAGCAGTCAGAATGGCCATTAGGAAAAATGCTGCAAAAAATAAATGGTGAAGGGAGTGTGGAGAAATGCGTACCCTCGGTTGTAAGGGGGGGCATGTAAAGAGCCACTAATGAAAACACAATGTAGGCGCTTTGAACAGGGAAACATTGAGCTACCAGTCAATCAATCAAAACCACTGCTTGGCCTATCACCTGAGAAAATGAGAATCAAAAAGTCACAGGTTGGCAAACCTGTACGCCAGCAAGATTTACCATAGCCAGCACTTGGAAACAATGAAAATATCCATCAACCGAGGAATGCACCAAGAAGAAGTGGTCCACGTACACAATGGAATATTACTCTAATAATAAATATAAATTAAATTTAAAAACAAACAAAAGCAAGGAGACATCAACATTTGTGGGTTTATCCGGGCACATTGCACTCCAGTTTACAACCGAAGAACACCACTGGCCGTTAGGTCTGTTTCCCTGGTACCAGCATGGGGAACGTAGAAAGGCTGCCGCTCTCTGGCCGTTACCTGCAAAAGCAGGTTTAAAGCCTGAGCTAATGGTCACTTCATATGAACAAGTACTGCAGGGCTGTAAATGAAACCTGCCCTCAAAATATCTTGAGGGAGATAATGGCCAAAATATTTCAAATGGTGACACATACTTTAAGAAAACACTTTGAAGAAATAAGCTCTAATCACAGCTGGAAAAATAAAAAGGACATGTCTAAAAGCTCAATTTCAACGCATTATGAGACACATGCAAATTCAACCACAAAGAGGTATCAGCTCACACCACTCAGAATAACCATCAGCAAAAACTACAAAGAATAAATGCTGAAGGTGCTGGGAAGAAATGCATACCCTCAACTTTATGTGGGACGTAACCTGGAAAGAGCCACTAAAGAGAACAGAATAGAGGTGCCTTTAAAAGGTAAACATTTAGCTACCATAGCATCCAGCAGACCTATTCCTGGACCTATAAACTAAGAAGACAGAATTGGAAGGACACAGGTACGCAAATCTGCATTGCATAGTATTCCCATAGCCAAGATATGGAAGTAACCAGAAAGTCCACCGACAGATGGGCGGACAAAGAAGAACTGCTACATGTACAGATGGAATATGAGCTTGTGAAAAAATGAAACAATGCCATTTGCAGCACCATAGATGAGTCTAGATGTAATCATGCCACTTGGAGTAAGTGAGAAAGCGAAAGACCCATATCCTATCATATCACATATAGGTGTTACCTAAAAAATGATACAAACAAAGATATTTCCACAGAGAAACACTATCATAGCTTCATTAAAAAAACTTATGGTTCACCAAATGGAAAGGTGTGAGGATTGGATACATTACCATATTGAGGTTAACAGAGAGATACAAACACATGTGAAATATATAATCACCAAAGACCTACGCAATACCAAGAGGAGACTACTCAACATTGTGTCATAACCTACATGGGAAAAGGATCCGAAGAAGAATAGATATATGCGTATGTGTGAAAGAACCACATCTTTCACACTTAGAACAAACAAAACATTGTAATCAAGTTTGCTGTGATGAAAAATAAAAATTAATTTAAAAATACCAACAAGAAGTAATGAGACATAAACTTAAAGGGCTTTTTCCTCGCACATTCCATTCTAATTTACAACCTAGAACACCACTTCCAGTAAGGCTCTGTTGCCCTAGTAACCAGATTTGGTAAAGGAGAAATGCTGCCGCCTTGTGGCCGATTCCCGCAAGAGCAGCTTTTAACCCACAGCTAATGGTCACTTACCATTCACAAGGACTCAGGGCTGTAAAGGACACCTGCCCTAAAAAAGTGTGCTGAGGTAGGGAATGGATAAAAAAAAATTCAAAACACGCAGGATTTTCAAGATAGTATAAAGAGGTAAGTTTTACTCACTCTCTTTTTAAAGAAAGGAAAATGGATAAAAGTTCCACCTCAGGAAGTATGAGACTCATGCAATCTAATCTACAAAAAGTTTTCAACTCACACCAGTCGACTGACCATTGGCAAAAAGTCTACAAACAATAAATGCTGAAGAGGTTTTAGAGATCTGTGTACCCTGTAGCTGCTGGTGAGATGTAAAAGGGTTAAATGCTAATAATGCGAACAGAAAGGAGCTGCGCTGAAAAGGAAAAACTGAGGTACCTTTCAATCCAGCAGGATCACCAATGGGCCTCTCACCTGAGAAGACCAGAATGAAGAAGACCCGGGTTGCAAAAGCTGCACTGCAGCCTTATTCACAATAGACAAGACAGTGAAGCAACCAAAATGTCCATCAACAGATGAAAGGATAAAGAAAAAGTGGTCCATGTACACAATGAATACTAGCCATGGAAAACAGTGAAACACTGCTCTTTGAGGCACCATAGATGATCTTGGAGATAATCACAGAACATGAGGTAAGTCGGAAAGCAAAAGTCCTATATCCTATGATATCACTTATAGGCGTTATCTAATAACGGACACAAATGAACATATTTCCACAAAGAAAGTCAATCACAGACTTATTTAAAAAAAAAAAAAACTATGCTTATCTAAAAGGAAAGGTGGGGGGGATGGATAAATGAAGATTAGCGTTACCATATGTATACAAATACATATTATATACATATATCAAAAGGACCGACCCTATAGCAAGGAAGGTTTAGAGAACACTCTGTAATAATTTACAGGGGAAGAGGATCTCTACATAAACAGGTATATAGAATATGTAGATGAACCAGAGTGTGTACACCTTGGACAAGCAACATTCTAACCATTACCCCAATTGAAAAAATTAAAACAACGAACTAGGAGTAATGAGACATAAACTTGTGGGGGGTTTTCCTGGCACATTCCATCCAAATTTACAACCTAGGCAAACGACTTCCAGAACGGCTCTGCTGCCCTAGTACCCAGATTTGGGAATGGAGAAATGCTGCATCCTTGTGGCCGTTTCCCACAACAGCAGCTTTAAACCCACTGCCAAAGGTCACTAAATATTCACCAATGGCAGTTCTGTAAATGGCACCTGCCCTCCAAAAAATACTGAGGTCGAAAATCGACCAAAAAATTCTAGAGTGCAACCTTCCAAAAAGAAAATTTGAAGAGGTATATTATACTCACACTTTTTTTCTTTTTTCTTTTAACAGAAAAGTAAAAGGCGTGGAAAAATGATGAATTGTAGGAATTTTGACAGGCATGTAAACCCAAATTACAAAAACCTATCAGCTCACACCAGTCAGAATGGCCATCAACAAAAATCCTGCAAACAATATATGCTGACGTGATTGTGGAGAAATGCGTCCCCTCGATTCTAAGGGGGACGTGGTAAGAGTCACTAATGAAAGGACAATTGAGGTGCCTTGAAAAGGTAAACGTTGAGCTACCATAGCAGTCAATCAATCATACCCACTGCTGGGTCTATCACCTGAGAAAATGAAAATCAATAATCACAGGCTGGCAATCCTGCACTCCAGCAATATTTACCATAGGCAACACTTGGAAGCAACGGACATGTCCATCAACAGAGGAATGCACCAAGAAGAAGTGGTCCATGTACACAATGGAATATTAGCCATGGAAAACCTTGAAGCACTGCTCTTTGAGGCACCATAGATGAGCCTGGAGATAATCACAAAACATGAAGTAGGTCGGAAAGCCAAAGACCTATAGCCTATATTATCACTTATGGCATTATCTAATAACTGACACAGATGAAAATATTTCCAAAGAGAAAGACACTCACAGGCTTAGAAAACAAACTATGCTCATCTAAAAGGAAAGGAGGGGGGAAATTGAGAAATGAAGATTAGTGTTACTATACATATACAAATACATATTATATCCATGTATCAAAAAGACCGAACATATAGCAAGGGAGGTCGACGGAACACTGTAATATTTTACATGGGAAGAGGATCTGTACATTCATAGACATACATAATGTACAAATGAACCAGATTGTGTACACCTAGGACAGACAATGTTCCAAACTTTACCCAGATTAAAAAAAATTTAAAAACCAAGAAGAAGTAATGAGACATAAACTTATGGGGATTTCTCCTGGCAAATTCCATTCTAATTTACAACCTAGGACAATGACTTCCAGAAAGGCTCTGCTGCCCTAGTACCCAGATTGGGGAATGGAGAAATGCTACCTCCTTGTGGCCGTTTCCCACAACAGCAGCTTTGAACCCACTGCAAAAGGTCACTAAATTTTCACCAACTTGCAGTTCTGTAAATGGCACCCGCCCTCCAGAAAATTTCTGCGGTCAAAAATCGACCAAAAAATTCAAAAGAGAGCAACCTTCGAAGAAGACAATTTCAAGAGCTATATTGTACTCACGGTTTTTTCTTTTAAGAGAAAAGACAAAGGCGTAGGAATATGATGAATTTTAAAAATTTTAATGACATGCATACCCATATTACAAAACCTATCAGCTCACAGCAGTCAGAATGGCCATTAGGAAAAATGCTGCAAAAAATAAATGGTGAAGGGAGTGTGGAGAAATGCGTACCCTCGGTTGTAAGGGGGGGCATGTAAAGAGCCACTAATGAAAACACAATGTAGGCGCTTTGAACAGGGAAACATTGAGCTACCAGTCAATCAATCAAAACCACTGCTTGGCCTATCACCTGAGAAAATGAGAATCAAAAAGTCACAGGTTGGCAAACCTGTACGCCAGCAAGATTTACCATAGCCAGCACTTGGAAGCAATGAAAATATCCATCAACCGAGGAATGCACCAAGAAGAAGTGGTCCACGTACACAATGGAATATTACTCTAATAATAAATATAAATTAAATTTAAAAACAAACAAAAGCAAGGAGACATCAACATTTGTGGGTTTATCCGGGCACATTGCACTCCAGTTTACAACCGAAGAACACCACTGGCCGTTAGGTCTGTTTCCCTGGTACCAGCATGGGGAACGTAGAAAGGCTGCCGCTCTCTGGCCGTTACCTGCAAAAGCAGGTTTAAAGCCTGAGCTAATGGTCACTTCATATGAACAAGTACTGCAGGGCTGTAAATGAAACCTGCCCTCAAAATATCTTGAGGGAGATAATGGCCAAAATATTTCAAATGGTGACACATACTTTAAGAAAACACTTTGAAGAAATAAGCTCTAATCACAGCTGGAAAAATAAAAAGGACATGTCTAAAAGCTCAATTTCAACGCATTATGAGACACATGCAAATTCAACCACAAAGAGGTATCAGCTCACACCACTCAGAATAACCATCAGCAAAAACTACAAAGAATAAATGCTGAAGGTGCTGGGAAGAAATGCATACCCTCAAGTTTATGTGGGACGTAACCTGGAAAGAGCCACTAAAGAGAACAGAATAGAGGTGCCTTTAAAAGGTAAACGTTTAGCTACCATAGCATCCAGCAGACCTATTCCTGGACCTATAAACTAAGAAGACAGAATTGGAAGGACACAGGTACGCAAATCTGCATTGCATAGTATTCCCATAGCCAAGATATGGAAGTAACCAGAAAGTCCACCGACAGATGGGCGGACAAAGAAGAACTGCTACATGTACAGATGGAATATGAGCTTGTGAAAAAATGAAACAATGCCATTTGCAGCACCATAGATGAGTCTAGATGTAATCATGCCACTTGGAGTAAGTGAGAAAGCGAAAGACCCATATCCTATCATATCACATATAGGTGTTACCTAAAAAATGATACAAACAAAGATATTTCCACAGAGAAACACTATCATAGCTTCATTAAAAAAACTTATGGTTCACCAAATGGAAAGGTGTGAGGATTGGATACATTACCATATTGAGGTTAACAGAGAGATACAAACACATGTGAAATATATAATCACCAAAGACCTACGCAATACCAAGAGGAGACTACTCAACATTGTGTCATAACCTACATGGGAAAAGGATCCGAAGAAGAATAGATATATGCGTATGTGTGAAAGAACCACATCTTTCACACTTAGAACAAACAAAACATTGTAATCAAGTTTGCTGTGATGAAAAATAAAAATTAATTTAAAAATACCAACAAGAAGTAATGAGACATAAACTTAAAGGGCTTTTTCCTCGCACATTCCATTCTAATTTACAACCTAGAACACCACTTCCAGTAAGGCTCTGTTGCCCTAGTAACCAGATTTGGTAAAGGAGAAATGCTGCCGCCTTGTGGCCGATTCCCGCAAGAGCAGCTTTTAACCCACAGCTAATGGTCACTTACCATTCACAAGGACTCAGGGCTGTAAAGGACACCTGCCCTAAAAAAGTGTGCTGAGGTAGGGAATGGATAAAAAAAAATTCAAAACACGCAGGATTTTCAAGATAGTATAAAGAGGTAAGTTTTACTCACTCTCTTTTTAAAGAAAGGAAAATGGATAAAAGTTCCACCTCAGGAAGTATGAGACTCATGCAATCTAATCTACAAAAAGTTTTCAACTCACACCAGTCGACTGACCATTGGCAAAAAGTCTACAAACAATAAATGCTGAAGAGGTTTTAGAGATCTGTGTACCCTGTAGCTGCTGGTGAGATGTAAAAGGGTTAAATGCTAATAATGCGAACAGAAAGGAGCTGCGCTGAAAAGGAAAAACTGAGGTACCTTTCAATCCAGCAGGATCACCAATGGGCCTCTCACCTGAGAAGACCAGAATGAAGAAGACCCGGGTTGCAAAAGCTGCACTGCAGCCTTATTCACAATAGACAAGACAGTGAAGCAACCAAAATGTCCATCAACAGATGAAAGGATAAAGAAAAAGTGGTCCATGTACACAATGAATACTAGCCATGGAAAACAGTGAAACACTGCTCTTTGAGGCACCATAGATGATCTTGGAGATAATCACAGAACATGAGGTAAGTCGGAAAGCAAAAGTCCTATATCCTATGATATCACTTATAGGCGTTATCTAATAACGGACACAAATGAACATATTTCCACAAAGAAAGTCAATCACAGACTTATTTAAAAAAAAAACTATGCTTATCTAAAAGGAAAGGTGGGGGGGATGGATAAATGAAGATTAGCGTTACCATATGTATACAAATACATATTATATACATATATCAAAAGGACCGACCCTATAGCAAGGAAGGTTTAGAGAACACTCTGTAATAATTTACAGGGGAAGAGGATCTCTACATAAACAGGTATATAGAATATGTAGATGAACCAGAGTGTGTACACCTTGGACAAGCAACATTCTAACCATTACCCCAATTGAAAAAATTAAAACAACGAACTAGGAGTAATGAGACATAAACTTGTGGGGGGTTTTCCTGGCACATTCCATCCAAATTTACAACCTAGGCAAACGACTTCCAGAACGGCTCTGCTGCCCTAGTACCCAGATTTGGGAATGGAGAAATGCTGCATCCTTGTGGCCGTTTCCCACAACAGCAGCTTTAAACCCACTGCCAAAGGTCACTAAATATTCACCAATGGCAGTTCTGTAAATGGCACCTGCCCTCCAAAAAATACTGAGGTCGAAAATCGACCAAAAAATTCTAGAGTGCAACCTTCCAAAAAGAAAATTTGAAGAGGTATATTATACTCACACTTTTTTTCTTTTTTCTTTTAACAGAAAAGTAAAAGGCGTGGAAAAATGATGAATTGTAGGAATTTTGACAGGCATGTAAACCCAAATTACAAAAACCTATCAGCTCACACCAGTCAGAATGGCCATCAACAAAAATCCTGCAAACAATATATGCTGACGTGATTGTGGAGAAATGCGTCCCCTCGATTCTAAGGGGGACGTGGTAAGAGTCACTAATGAAAGGACAATTGAGGTGCCTTGAAAAGGTAAACGTTGAGCTACCATAGCAGTCAATCAATCATACCCACTGCTGGGTCTATCACCTGAGAAAATGAAAATCAATAATCACAGGCTGGCAATCCTGCACTCCAGCAATATTTACCATAGGCAACACTTGGAAGCAACGGACATGTCCATCAACAGAGGAATGCACCAAGAAGAAGTGGTCCATGTACACAATGGAATATTAGCCATGGAAAACCTTGAAGCACTGCTCTTTGAGGCACCATAGATGAGCCTGGAGATAATCACAAAACATGAAGTAGGTCGGAAAGCCAAAGACCTATAGCCTATATTATCACTTATGGCATTATCTAATAACTGACACAGATGAAAATATTTCCAAAGAGAAAGACACTCACAGGCTTAGAAAACAAACTATGCTCATCTAAAAGGAAAGGAGGGGGGAAATTGAGAAATGAAGATTAGTGTTACTATACATATACAAATACATATTATATCCATGTATCAAAAAGACCGAACATATAGCAAGGGAGGTCGACGGAACACTGTAATATTTTACATGGGAAGAGGATCTGTACATTCATAGACATACATAATGTACAAATGAACCAGATTGTGTACACCTAGGACAGACAATGTTCCAAACTTTACCCAGATTAAAAAAAATTTAAAAACCAAGAAGAAGTAATGAGACATAAACTTATGGGGATTTCTCCTGGCAAATTCCATTCTAATTTACAACCTAGGACAATGACTTCCAGAAAGGCTCTGCTGCCCTAGTACCCAGATTGGGGAATGGAGAAATGCTACCTCCTTGTGGCCGTTTCCCACAACAGCAGCTTTGAACCCACTGCAAAAGGTCACTAAATTTTCACCAACTTGCAGTTCTGTAAATGGCACCCGCCCTCCAGAAAATTTCTGCGGTCAAAAATCGACCAAAAAATTCAAAAGAGAGCAACCTTCGAAGAAGACAATTTCAAGAGCTATATTGTACTCACGGTTTTTTCTTTTAAGAGAAAAGACAAAGGCGTAGGAATATGATGAATTTTAAAAATTTTAATGACATGCATACCCATATTACAAAACCTATCAGCTCACAGCAGTCAGAATGGCCATTAGGAAAAATGCTGCAAAAAATAAATGGTGAAGGGAGTGTGGAGAAATGCGTACCCTCGGTTGTAAGGGGGGGCATGTAAAGAGCCACTAATGAAAACACAATGTAGGCGCTTTGAACAGGGAAACATTGAGCTACCAGTCAATCAATCAAAACCACTGCTTGGCCTATCACCTGAGAAAATGAGAATCAAAAAGTCACAGGTTGGCAAACCTGTACGCCAGCAAGATTTACCATAGCCAGCACTTGGAAGCAATGAAAATATCCATCAACCGAGGAATGCACCAAGAAGAAGTGGTCCACGTACACAATGGAATATTACTCTAATAATAAATATAAATTAAATTTAAAAACAAACAAAAGCAAGGAGACATCAACATTTGTGGGTTTATCCGGGCACATTGCACTCCAGTTTACAACCGAAGAACACCACTGGCCGTTAGGTCTGTTTCCCTGGTACCAGCATGGGGAACGTAGAAAGGCTGCCGCTCTCTGGCCGTTACCTGCAAAAGCAGGTTTAAAGCCTGAGCTAATGGTCACTTCATATGAACAAGTACTGCAGGGCTGTAAATGAAACCTGCCCTCAAAATATCTTGAGGGAGATAATGGCCAAAATATTTCAAATGGTGACACATACTTTAAGAAAACACTTTTGAAGAAATAAGCACTAATCACAGCTGGAAAAATAAAAAGGACATGTCTAAAAGCTCAATTTCAACGCAGTATGAGACACATGGAAATTCAACCACAAATAGGTATCAGCTCACACCACTCAGAATAACCATCAGCAAAAACTACAAAGAATAAATGCTGAAGGTGCTGGGAAGAAATGCATACCCTCAACTTTATGTGGGACGTAACCTGGAAAGAGCCACTAAAGAGAACAGAATAGAGGTGCCTTTAAAAGGTAAACATTGAGCTACCATAGCATCCAGCAGACCTATTCCTGGACCTATAAACTAAGAAGACAGAATTGGAAGGACACAGGTACGCAAATCTGCATTGCATAGTATTCCCATAGCCAAGATATGGAAGTAACCAAAAAGTCCACCGACAGATGGGCGGACAAAGAAGAACTGCTACATGTACAGATGGAATATGAGCTTGTGAAAAAATGAAACAATGCCATTTGCAGCACCATAGATGAGTCTAGAAGTAATCACGCCACTTGGAGTAAGTGAGAAAGCGAAAGACCCATATCCTATCATATCACATATAGCTGTTACCTAAAAAATGAAACAAACAAAGATATTTCCACAGAGAAACACTATCATAGCTTCATTAAAAAAACTTATGGTTCACCAAATGGAAAGGTGTGAGGATTGGATACATTACCATATTGAGGTTAACAGAGAGATACAAACACATGTGAAATATATAATCACCAAAGACCTACGCAATACCAAGAGGAGACTACTCAACATTGTGTCATAACCTACATGGAAAAAGGATCCGAAGAAGAATAGATATATGCATATGTGTGAAAGAACCACATCTTGCACACCTAGAACAAACAAAACATTGTAATCAAGTTTGCTGTGATGAAAAATAAAAATTAAGTTAAAAATACCAACAAGAAGTAATGAGACATAACTTAAAGGGCTTTTTCCTCGTACATTCAATTATAATTTACAACCTAGAACACCACTTCCAGTAAGGCTCTGTTGCCCTAGTAACCAGATATGGTAAAGGAGAAATGCTGCCGCCTTGTGGCCGATTCCCGCAAGAGCAGCTTTTAATCCACAGCTAATGGTCACTTACCATTCACAAGGACTCAGGGCTGTAAAGCACACCTGCCCTAAAAAAGTGTGCTGAGTTAGGGAATGGATAAAAAAATTCAAAACAGGCAGAATTTTCAAGAAGATAGTATAAAGAGGTAAGTTTTACTCACTCTCTTTTTAAAGAAAGGAAAATGGATAAAAGTTCCACCTCAGGAAGTATTCGACTCATGCAATATAATCTACAGAAAGTTTTCAACTCACACCAGTCGACTGACCATTGGCAAAAAGTCTACAAACAATAAATGCTGAAGAGGTTTTAGAGAACTGTGTATCCTCTAGCTGCTGGTGAGATGTAAAAGGGTTAAACGCTAATAATGAGAACAGAAAGGAGCTGCTTTGAAAAGGAATAATTGAGATACCATTCAATCCAGCAGGCTCACCAATGGGCCTCTCACATGAGAAGGCCAGAATGAAGAAGACCCGGGCTGCAAAAGCTGCACTGCAGCCTTATTCACAATAGACAAGACAGTGAAGCAACCAAAATGTCCATCAACAGATGAAAGGATAAAGAAGAAGTGGTCCATGTACACAATGAATACTAGCCATGGAAAACTGTGAAACACTGCTGTTTGAGGAACCATAGATGATCTTGGAGATAATCACAGAACATGAGGTAAGTCGGAAAGCAAAATCCTATATCCTATGATATCCCTTATAGGCGTTATCTAATAACTGACACAGATGAACATATTTCCATAGAGAAAGTCAATCACAGACTTATTAAAAAAACCTATGCTTATCTAAAAGGAAAGGTGGGGGGAATGGATAAATGAAGATTAGCGTTACCATATGTATACAAATACATATTATATACATATATCAAAAAGACCGACCCTATAGCAAGGAAGGTTTACGGAACACTCTGTTATAATTTACAGGGGAAGAGGATCTCTACATAAATAAGTATATAGAATATGTAGATGAACCAGAGTGTGTACACCTTGGACAAGCAACATTCTAACCATTACCCCAATTGAAAAAATTTAAACAACGAACTAGGAGTAATGAGACATAAACTTATGGGGGGTTTTCCTGGCACATTCCATGCAAATTTACAACCTAGGCAAACGACTTCCAGAACGGCTCTGCTGCGTTAGTACCCAGATTCGGGAATGGAGAAATGCTGCATTCTTGTGGCCGTTTCCCACAACAGCAGCTTTAAACCCACTGCCAAAGGTCACTAAATATTCACCAATGGCAGTTCTGTAAATGACACCTGCCTTCCAAAAAATACTGAGGTCGAAAATCGACCAATAAATTCTAGAGTGCAACCTTCCAAAAAGAAAATTTGAAGAGGTATATTATACTCACACTTTTTTTCTTTTTTCTTTAAACAGAAAAGAAAAAGGCGTGGAAAAATGATGAATTGTAGGAATTTTGACAGGCATGTAAACCCAAATTACAAAAACCTATCAGCTCACACCAGTCAGAATGGCCATCAACAAAAATGCTGCAAACAATAAATGCTGACGTGATTGTGGAGAAATGCGTACCCTCGATTCTAAGGGGGACGTGGTAAGAGCCACTAATGAAAGCACAATTGAGGTGCCTTGAAAAGGTAAACCTTGAGCTACCATACCAGTCAATCAATCATACCCACTGCTGGGTCTATCACCTGAGAAAATGAAAATCAAAAATCACAGGCTGGCAATCCTGCACTCCAGCAATATTTACCATAGGCAACACTTGGAAGCAACGAACCTGTCCATCAACAGAGGAATGCACCAAGAAGAAGTGATCCATGTACACAATGGAATATAAGCCATGGAAAACAATGAAGCACTGCTCTTTGAGGCACCATAGATGAGCCTGGAGATAATCTCTAAACATGAGGTAGGTCGCAAAGCAAAAGAGCTATACCCTATGTTATCACTTATGGGATCATCTAATAACTGACAGAAATGAACAGATTTCCAAAGAGAAAGACACTCACGTGCTTAGAAATCAAACTCTGCTCATGTATAAGGAAAGGTGGGGGCAATGGATAAATGTAGATTAGTGTTACTATACATATATAAATACATATTATATACATTTATCAAAAAGCCAGACCATATATTAAGGGGGGTCTACGGAACACTCTGTAATATTTTACATGGGAAGAGGATCTGTACATGAATAGACGTATATAATGTATAAATGAACCAGACTGTGTACACTTAGGACAAACAATATTCTAATCTTAACCCCGATTTTAAAAATTTAAAAAACCAAGAAGAAGTAATGAGACATAAACATATGGGGCTATCTCCTGGCACATTCCATTCTAATTTACAACCTAGGAACACGACTTCCAGAAAGGCTCTTGCCCTAGTACCCAGATTTGGGAATGGAGAAATGCTACCTCATTGTAGCCGTTTCCCACAACAGAAGCTTTAAACCCATTGCTTAAGGTCACTACGTATTCAGATAACCGCAGGCCTGTAAATGACACCTACCCTCCACAACAATCCTGGGGTTGAAAATTGACCAAAAAATTCAAATGAGGGCAACGTTTCAAGAAGACACTTTCAAGAGGTATATTGTATTCACAATTTTTTCTTTTTTTTTTTTTTAACAGAAAAAAAGGTGTGGAAAACTGATGAATTTTAGAAATTTTAATGACATGAATACCCATATTACAAAAACCTATCAGCTCACAGCAGTCAGAATGGCCATTAGGAAAAATGCTGCAAAAAATAAATGCTGAAGGGAGTGTGGAGAAATGCGTACCCTCGGTTGTAAGGGGGGGCATGTAAAGAGCCACTAATGAAAACACAATGTAGGTGCTTTGAAAAGGGAAACATTGAGCTACCAGTCCATCAGTCACAACCACTGCTGGGCCTATCACCTGAGAAAATGAAAATCATAAAGTCACAGGCTGGCAATCCGGCACTCCAGCACTATTTACCATAGCCAACACTTGGAAGCAACAAAAATGTCCATCAACCGAGGAATGCACCAAGACGAAGTGGTCCATGTACACAATGGAATATTACTCCAATAATAAATATAAATTAAATCTAAAAAACAAAACAAAAGTAAGGAGACATCAGCATTTGTGGGTTTATCCGGGCACATTGCACTCTAATTTATAACCGAGGGCCACCAGTGGCCGGAAGGTGTTTTTCCCTAGTTACCAGAGTGGGGAACATAGAAAGGCTGCCGCCTTCTGGCCGTTACCTGCAAAAGCAGCCTTAAAGCCTGTGCTAATGGTCACTTCATATGAACAAGTACTGCAGGGCTGTAAATGAAAACTGCCCTCAAAATGTCTTGAGGGAGGTAATGGCCAAAAAATTTCAAAATGTGACACATACTTTAAGTAAACACTTTGAAGAACTAAGCTGTAATCACAGTTTGATAAATAAAAAGGACATGCTTTAAAGCTCAATTTCAACAGATTATGGGGCACATGCAAGTTCAACCACAAAGAGGTCTCAGCTCGTACCTGTCAGAATAACCATCAGCAATAAAACTACTAACAATAAATACTGAAGGTGTTGTGGAGAAATGCATACCCTCAACTTTAAGTTGGACGTAACCTGGAAAGAGCCACTAATGAGAACTGAATGGTGGTGCCTTTAAAACGTACACACTGAGCTACCATATGATACAGCAAGCCCACTCCTTGGCCTATAACATAGGAAGATAGATCTGGAAAGACACAGGCAAGCAAATGTGCATTGCAGCAGTATTACAATAGCCAAGACATGGATGCAACCAAAAAGTCCATCAAGAGTTGCGTGGCCAAAGAAGAACTGGTTCATGTACAGATGGAATATTAGCCAGGGAAAAAAATGAAACAATGCCATTTGCAGCACCATGTATGATTCCTGAGGTAATCAGGCAAATTGTACTAAGTCAGAAAACAAAAGACACATATCCTATAATATCACTTATAGGTCTTAGCTAAAAATTGATACCAATGAAGATATTTCCACAGAGAAATGCAATCACAGATTCATTAAAGAAACTTATGTTTCACCAAATGGAAAGGTGTGAGGATTGGATACATTAGGATACTGGGGTTAACATAGATATAGAAACACATGTGAAATATGTAATCACCAAAGACCTACGTAATACCAAGAGAAGATTACTCAACATTGTGTCATAACCTACATGGGAAAATGATCCAAAGAAGAAAAGATATATGTATATTTTTAAAAGAACCACATCTTGCACACCTAGAGGAAACAAAACATTTTAATAAAATTTGCTCTGATAAAAAATAAAAATTAAATTAAAAAAAGAACAAGAAGTAATGAGTAAACTTAAGGGGCTTTTGCTGGCACATTGCATTCTACTTTACAACCAGAACATGACTTCCATTAAGGCTCTGTCATCACTAATAAAGCAGCTTTATAAGCAATGTTGAAGATAGCTTAAAGGAAGTCTCACTAATTATTGATAGTAGCAAGAAAACAAAGTAAAGTAAAAATCTCACTGCAAAAAGTATACATAGAGTGAGGATAGTAGATCAAACACTTATTACACTTCTGTAAAGAATAAAAGACAACAATAGTATGTTTTTTTAAAAAAAAAAAGAAAGGGCCCAAATAAATCTGAAATGAAAGAGATGATGTTACAACAGACACCACAGAAATACAAAGTATCCTAAGATACACACAGGGTAACTCAGGGCTCAGACTGGACAGAGCCCACTCTCCAGTCCCCTTTACATGACTTACAGGAGCCTCAGGAACTGAGGAGGGGGTCCCTGAGGAGAGGCTCAAGATAGAATATGGTAGGCATTAACATGGCTCCATTCTTCTTAAACATGCCTGAACTACATTCACACGAGATGATTTTGTCCTGTATGTACAGCGGCACCTCTAGTTGGAACTGCAGATCTTTGGCTTCATCACCTCTACTGAGAGCATTAGCTTCACCTGCTGTGGACCGTCTCCTATAGGATTTCTAGAACCACAAAACATCGAAGCTTCACAGGACCCAGAGTCTGTGCGACTCCACGCAGAGTCTCAGAGTCTCAACTCCACTCAGATACTCCACTCTTGGAGGACACACACAAAGTAGTGTGCACATCAGGGCCCAGGGGAAGGAGCAGTGACCCCGTAGGAGAATGACCAGAACTACCTGATAGTTTTAGAGGGTCTCCTGCAGAGGCAGGTGGTGGCTGTGGTTGTGGCTCACCATGAGGACAACGACACTGGCAGCAGAAGTTCTGGGAAATACTCCTTGGTGTGAGCCCTCCCAGAGTCCGCCATTAGCCCCACCAAGAGCAATGTAGGCTCCAGTGCTGGGTCGCCTCAGGCCAAACAACCAACAGGGAGGGAACCCAGCCCCATGGATCAGCAGACAAGCGGATTAAACTTTTTATTAAAGTTTTATTTAATCCGCAGACAAGCGGATTAAAGCTCTGCCCACCAAAGTAACACCCAGCTCTACCCACCACCAGTCCCTCCCATCAGGAAGCTTGCACAAGCCTCTAAGATAGACTCATCCACTGGAGAGCAGACAGCAGAAGCAAGAAGAACTACAATTCTGAAGCCTGTGGAAGGAAAACCACATTCACAGAAAGATAGACAAAATGAAAAGGCAGAGGACTTTATACCAGATCAAGGAACAAGATAGCGCCCCAGAAAAAAAACGAAATGAGGCGGAGATAGGGAACCTTCCAGAAAAAGAATCAGAATAAAGATAGTGAAGATGATCCAAGACCTTGGCAAAAGAATGGAGGCAAAAACGAAAAGAATAAAATATCTAGGAATAAACCTACCTAAGGAGACAAAAGACCTGTATGCAGAAAATTATAGGACACTGATGAAAGAAATTAAAGATGATACAAATAGATGGAGAGAGATACCATGTTCTTGGATTGGAAGAATCAACATTGTGAAAATGACTCTACTACCCAAAGCAATCTACAGATTCAATGCAATCCCTATCAAATTACCACTGGCATTTTTCACAGAACTAGAACAAAAAATTTCACAATTTGCATGGAGGCACAAAAGACCCCGAATAGCCAAAGCAATCTTGAGAATGAAAAATGGAGCTGGAGGAATCAGGCTCCCTGACTTCAGACTATATTACAAAGCTACAGTAATCAAGACAGTTTGGTACTGGCACAAAAACAGAAATATAGATCAATGGAACAGGATAGAAAGCCCAGAGATTAACCCACGCACATATGGTCACCTTATCTTTGATAAAGGAGGCAAGCATATACAGTGGAGAAAAGACAGCCTCTTCAATAAGTGGTGCTGGGAAAATTGGACATGTACATGTAAAAGTATGAAATTAGAACACTCCCTGACACCATACACAAAAATAAACTCAAAATGGATTAAAGACCTAAGTGTAAAGCCAGACACTATCAAACTCTTAGAGGAAAACATAGGCAGAACACTCTATGACATACATCACAGTAAGATCCTTTTTGACCCAGGTCCTAGAGAAATGGAAATAAACACACAAATAAACAAATGGGACCTAATGAAACTTAAAAGCTTTTGCACAGCAAAGGAAACCATAAACAAGACCAAAAGACAACCCTCATAATGGGAGAAAATATTTGCAAATGAAGCAAATGACAAAGGATTAATCTCCAAGATTTACAAGCAGCTCATGCAGCTCAATAACAAAAAAACAAACAACCCAATCCAAAAATGGGCAGAAGACCTAAATAGACATTTCTCCAAAGAAGATATACAGATGGCCAACAGACACATGAAAGAATGCTCAACATCATTAATCATTAGAGAAATGCAAATCAAAACTACAATGAGGTATCATCTCACACCGGTCAGAATGGCCATCATCAAAAAATCTAGAAACAATAAATGCTGGAGAGGTTGTGGAGAAAAGGGAACACTCTTGCTCTGTTGGTGGGAATGTAAATTGATGCAGCCACTATGGAGAACAGTATGGAGGTTCCTTAAAAAACTAAAAATAGAACTACCATACGACCCAGCAATCGCACTACTGGGCATATACCCTGAGAAAACCATAATTCAAAAAGAGTCATGTACCAAAATGTTCATTGCACTTCTATTTACAATAGCCAGGACATGGAAGCAACCTAAGTGTCCATCATCGGATGAATGGATAAAGAAGATGTGGCACATATATACAATGGAATATTACTCAGCCATAAAAAGAAATGAAATGGAGGTATTTGTAATGAAGTGGATGGAGTTAGAGTCTGTCATACAGAGTGAAGTAAGTCAGAAAGAGAAAAACAAATACAGTATGCTAACACATATATATGGAATCTAAGGGGAAAAAAAGGTCATGAAGAACCTAGTGGCAAGATGGGAATAAAGACACAGACCTACTAAAGAATGGACTTGAGGATATGGGGAGGGGGAGGGGTGAGATGTGACAGGGTGACAGAGTGTCATGGACATATATACACCAAATGTAAAATAGATGGCTAGTGGGAAGCAGCCACATAGCACAGGGAGATCAGCTCGGTGCTTTGTGACCGCCTGCGGGGGTGGGATGGGGAGGGTGGGAGGGAGGGAGATGTGGGAGGGAGGAGATATTGGAACGTGTGTATATGTGTAGCTGATTCACTTTGTTATAAAGCAGAAACTAACACACCATTGTGAAGCAATTATACTTCAATAAAGATGTTTAAAAAAAACGTAAAAAAAAAATTAAAAAAAAAAAAAAGAATGGGGACAAAGATCGAGAAGATGCAAGAAATGCTTAACAAAGACCTAGAAGAATTAAGGAACACACACCTAGAAGAATTAAAGAACAAACAAACAGAGGTGAATAATATAATAACTGAAATGAAAAATACACTAGAAGGAATCAGTAGCAGAATAACTGTGGCAGAAGAACGGATAAGTGACCTGGAAGACAGAAAGGTGGAAATCACTGCCATGGAACAGAATAAAGAAAAAGAATGAAAATAAATGAAGACACCCTAAGAGTCCTCTGGGACAACATTAAATGCAACAACATTCACATTATAGGGGTCCCAGAAGGAGAAGAGAGAGAGAAAGGACGCAAGAATATATTTGAAGAGATTATAGTCAAAAACTTCCCTAGCATGGGAAAAGAAATAGCCACCCAAGTCCAGGAAGCGCAGAGAGTCCCAGGCAGGATAAATCAAAGGAGAAAAATGCCAAGACACATAGTAACCAAATTGACAAAAATTAAAGACAAAGAAAAATTATTGAAAGCAACAAGGGAAAAATGACAAATAACATAAAAGGGAACTCCCATAACAGCTGATTTCTCAGCAGAAAATCTACAAGCCAGAAGGGAGTGGCATGATAAATTTAAAGTGATGAAAGGGAAGAACCGACAACCAAGAGTACTCCATCCAGCAAGGATCTCTTTCAGATTTCACAGAGAAATCAAAAGTCCTACAGACAAGAAAAAGCTAAGAGAATTCAGCACCATGAAACCAGCTCTACACCAAATGCTAAAGGAAATTCTCTAAGTGGGAAACACAAGAGAAGAAAAGGACCCAACAAGACAAACCCGTAACAATTAAGAAAATAGTAATATACATATCAATAATTACCTTAAACATGAATGGACTAAATGTTCCAACCAAAAGATACAGCCTCTCTGAATGGATACAAAAACAAGACCTATATATATGCTGTCTACAAGAGACCCATTTCAGACCTAGGGACACATACAGACTGAAAGTGAGGCGATGGAAAAATATATTCTATGCAAATGAAAATCAAAAGAAAGCTGGAGTAGCAATACTCATATCAGATAAAATAGACTTTAAAATAAAGAATGTTACAAGAGACAAGGAAAGACACTACATAACGGTCAAGGGATCAATCCAAGAAGAAGATATAACAATTATAAATATATATGTACCCAACATAGGAGCACCTCAATATATAAGGCAACTGCTAACAGCTATAAAAGAGGACATTGACAGTAACACAATAATAGCGGGGGACTTTAACAGCTCACTTACACCAGTGGAGATCATCCAGAAAGAATTAATAAGGAAACACAAGCTTTAAATGACACAATAGACCAGATAGAGTTAACTGATATTTATAGGACATTCCATCCAAAAACAGCAGATTACACGTTCTTCTCAACTGCACACGGAACATTCTCCAGGATAGATCACATCTCGGGTCACAAAAAAGCCTCAGTAAATTAAAGAAAACTGAAATCATATCAAGCAGCTGTTCCGACCACAATGCTATGAGATTAGAAATCAATTACAGGGAAAAATCCGTAAAAAACAAAAAACATGGAGGCTAAACAATACGTTACTAAATAACCAAGAGATCACTGAAGAATAAAAGAGGAAATCAAAAACTACCTAGAGACAAATGACAACAAAAACACGATGATCCAAAACCTATGGGATGCAGCAAAAGCAGTTCTAAGAGGGAAGTTTATAGCAATACAAGCCTACCTCAAGAAACAAGAAAAATCTCAAATAAACAATCTAACCTTACACCTAGAGGAACTAGAGAAAGAGGAACAAAACCCAAAGTTAGTAGAAGGAAAGGAATCATAAAGATCAGAGCAGAAATAAATGGAATAGAAACAAAGAAAATGAAAGCAAAGATCAATAAAACTAAAAGCTGGTTCTTTGAGAAGATCAACAAAAATGATAAGCCTTTAGCCAGACCCAAGAAAAAGAGGGAGAGGACTCAAATCAACAAAATTAGAAGTGAAAAATGAGAAGTTACAACAGACACCACAGGAATACAAAGCATCCTAAGAGACTACTACAAGCAACTCTATGCCAATAAAATGGACAACCTGGAAGAAATGGACAAATTCTTAGAAAGGGATAACTTTCCAAGACTGAATCAGGAAGAAATAGAGAATATGAACAAACCTATCACAAGCAATGAAATTGAAACTGTGATTAAAAATCTTCCAACAAACAAAAGTCCAGAACCAGATGGCATCACAGGTGAATTCTATCAAATATTTAGAGAAGAGCTAGCGCCCAACCTTCTCAAATTCTTCAAAACAATTGCAGGGGAAGGAACACTCCCAAACTCATTCTATGAGACCACCATCACCCTGATACCAAAACCAGACAAAGATACTACAAGGAAAGTAAATTATAGACCAATATCACTGATGAATATAGATGTAAAAATCCTCAACAAAATACTAGCAAACAGAATCGAACAACACGTTAAAAGGATCATACACCATGATCAAGTGGGGTTTATCCCAGGGATGCAAGGATTCTTCAATATACACAAATCAATGTGATACACCATATTAACAAATTGTAGAATAAAACCATATGATCATCTCAATAGATGCAGGAAAAGATTTTGAGAAAATTCAACATCCATTTATGATAAAAAACTCTGCAGAGTGTGGGCATAGAGGGAAACTACCTCAACCTTATAAAGGCCATATATGACAAACCCACAGCGAACAGCATTCTCAATGGTGAAAAACTGAAAGCGTTTCCTCTAAGATCAGGAACAAGACGAGGATGTCCACTCTCACCACTACTATTCAACATAGTTTTGGAAGTCCTAGCCATGGCAATCAGAGAAGAAAAAGAAATAAAAGGAATACAAAAAGGAAAAGAAGAAGTAAAATTGTCACTGTTTGCAGATGACATCATATCATAGATAGAGAATCCTAAAGATGCCACCAGAAAACCACTGGAGCTAATCAATGAATTTGGTAAAGTTGCAGGATACAAAATTAATGCACAGAAATATTTTGCATTCCTATACACTAACAATGAAAGAACAGAAAGAGAAATTAAGGAAACAATCCCATTACCACTGCAACAAAAAGAATAAACTACCTAGGAATAAACCTACCTAAGGAAGTAAAAGACCTGTACTCAGAAAACTATAAGACACTGATGAAAGAAATCAAAGATGATATAAACAGATGGAGACATATACCATGCTCTTGGATTAGAAGAATCAATATTGTGAAAATGACTATACTACCGAAAGCAATCTACAGATTCAATGCAATCCCTATCAAAATACCTTTGGCATTTTCTACAGAACTAGAAAAAAAAATCTTAAAATTTGTAGGGAGACACAAAAGACCCCAGATAGCCAAAGCAGCCTTGAGGGGAAAAAAAATGAGCTGGAGGAATCAGACTTCCAGACTTCAGACTATATTATAAAGCTACAGTAACCAAGATGATATGGTACTGACACAAAAACAGAAATATAGATCAATAGAACAGGATAGAAAGCACAGAGATAAACCCACGTACCTATGGTTAACTAATCTATGACAAAGGAGGCAAGGGTATACAATGGAGAAAAGACAGTGTCTTCAGTAGGTGGTGCGGGGAAAACTGGACAGCTACATGTAAAAGAATGAAATTAGAACACTCCCTAACACCATACACAAAAATAAACTCAAAATGGATTAGAGACCTAAATGTAAGACCAGCCACTATAAAGCTCTTAGAGGAAAACCTAAGCAGAACAGTCTATGACATAAATCACAGCAAGATCCTTTTTGACCCACCTCCTAGGGAAATGGAAATAAAAACAAAAATAAAAAAATGGGACCTAATGAAACTTAAAATCTTTTGCACAGCAAAGGAAAGCATAAGCAAGATGAAAAGACAACCATCAGAATGGGAGAAAATATTTTCAAATGAAGCAAATGGCAAAGGATTAATCTCCAAAAAGCAGCTCATGTAGCTCAATATCACAAAACCAAACAACCCAATCCAAAAATGGGCAGAAGACCTAAATAGACATTTATCCAAAGAAGATATACAGGTTGCCAACAAACACATGAAAGGATGTTGAACATCACTAATCATTAGAGAAATGCAAATCAAAACTACAGTGAGATATCACCTCACACCAGTCAGAATGGCCATCATCAAAAAATCTACAAACAATAAATGCTGGAGAGGCATTTATTGGAAAAAAGGGAACCCTCTTGCACTGTTGGTGGGAATGTAAATTGATATAGCTACTAGGGATAACGGTATGGGGTTTCCTTAAAAACTAAAAATAGAACAACCGTACAACCCAGCAATCCCACTACTGGATATTTACCCTGAGAAAACCATAATTCAAAAAGAGTCATGTACCACAATGTTCATTGTAGCTCTATTTACAATAGCCAGGACATGGAAGCAACCTAAGTGTCCATCAACAGATAACTGGATAAAGAAGATGTGGCACATATATACAATGGAACATTATTCAGCCATAAAAAGAAACGAAATTGATTTATTTGTAGTGAGGTGGATGGATCTAGAGTCTGTCCTACAGAGTGAAGTAAGTCAGAAAGAGAAAAACAAATACCATATGCTAACACATATATATGGAATCTAAAAGAAAAATGTTTATGAAGAACCTAGGGGCAGGAAAGGATTAAGGACACAGACGTAGAGAAAGGACTTGAGGACATGGGGAGGGGGAAGGGTAAGCTGGGACAAAGTGAGAGAGTGGTATGGACATATATACACTACCAAATGTAAAATTGATAGCTACTGGGAAGCAGCCACATAGCACAGGGAGATCAGCTCGGTGCTTTGTGACCACCTAAAGGGGTGGGATAAGGGAGTGAGAGGGAAGTGCAAGAGGGAGGGGATATGGTGTTATATGTATACGTATAGCTGATTCACTTTTTCATACAGCAGAAACTAATACACAATTGTAAAGCAATTATACTCCAATAAAGATGTAAAAGAAAAAAAAAAAAAAAGAAAGCCCAGAGACAAACCTACACACCTATGGTCCACTAATCTATGACAAAGGAGGCAAGGATATACAATGGAGAAAAGACAGTCTCTTCAATAAGTGGTGCTGGGAAAAATGGACAGCTACATGTAAAAGAATGAAATTAGAACACTCCCTAACACCATACACAAAAAATAAACTCAAAATGGATTAGAGACCGAAATGTTAGACCGGACACTATAAAACTCTTAGAGGAAAACATAGGAAGAATACTCTTTGACATAAATCACAGCAAGATCTTTTTTGATCCACCTCCTAGAGTAATGGAATAAAAAACAAAAATAAACAAATGGGATCAAATGAAACCTAAAAGCTTTTGGAAAGCAAAGGAAACTACAAAGATGACGAAAAGACAACCCTCAGAATGGGAGAAAATATTTGCAAACGAATCAATGGACAAAGGATTAATCTCCAATATATATAAACAGCACATGCACAACAACAGTAAAAAAACAGACAACCCAATCCAAAAATGGGCAGATGACGTAAACAGACATTTGTCCCAAGAAGACATACAGATGGCCAAGAAGCACATGAAAAGCTGCTCAACATCACTAATTATTAGAGAAATATAAACCAAAACTACAATGAGGTATCACCTCACACAAGTTAGAATGGGCATCATCAGAAAATCTACAAACAACAAATGCTGGAGAGGGTGTGGAAAAAGGGAACCCTCTTACACTATTTGTGGGAATGTAAATTGATACAGTCACTATGGAGAACAGTATGGAGGTTCCTTAAAAAACTAAAAATAGAATTACCATATGACCCAGCAATCCCACTACTGGGCATATACCCAGAGAAAACCATAATTCAAAAAGACACATTCACCACAATGTTCATTGCAGCACTATTTACAATAGCCAGGTCATGGAAGCAATCTAAATGCCCATAGATAGACAAATGGAAAATATGTGGTACATATATAAAATGGAATATTACTCAGCCATAAAAAGGAATGAAATTGGGTCATTTCTAGAGACGTGGATAGATCTAGAGACTGTCATACAGAGTGAAGTAAGTCAGAAAAAGAAAAACAAATATCGTATATTAACGCATACATGTGGAAACTAGAAAAATGGTACAGATGAACCGGTTTGCAAGGCAGAAATAGAGACACAGATGTAGAGAACAAATGTATGGTCACCAAGGGGGGAAAGTGGCAGGGTGGTGGTGGTGGGATGAATTGCGAGCCTGGGATTGACATATATACACTTATATGTATAAAATAGATAACCAATAAGACCCTGCTGTATAAAAAAATGAATAAAATAAAATTTAAAAATTAAAAAAAAAAATATTTAAAAACATAAAACAGGAAAAAAAAGTTCTGTCCTTCCCATAGACGTATTTATATGAATGAATTATTTCCATGCTTATATCTATAAATACAAAAAGAGGAATAAAACCTACCTTGAACCAAAAATGAAAAAAAAAAAAAAACAGAACCCACTGTTCATACAGAGGAAAACCCTATCAGGGCACTTGCTCCAGTGGTAAACAGTTCTGAAGTTGGTCAGAGGTGGGGAATCGTCTCCCATCCCGCCAGCAGCTCCCCCGCAAGGAGCGTCCTCATTGCAAAGCTGGGGAACCGTGAGGAGGCGTCTCTGAGTAAACGTGAGCTGAGCCTCAGGCCAGCTGCTGCTGAACTTTTTCCACCCTTCCCAGGTAAAACACCTGAATGTATGCAAAGACTTTAAAGCCTAGAGGAAAGGGCTTGGAGTCACACCAGCGACAGCACACAGGCCGACTTGGTGCCTGCAGGCCAGCCAGGACGGTCCTGGCCCCGGGCGCTCTTCTGGAAGCTTTCCATTTCCCTGCCTGAGGTACCCCTCCTGTCCCGGTCCCCACTGCTTTTTTCCTTCCTCACCTCTGCCCGGGGAGGAATTCCAGCAGCAGGTATGGGTGACACATCCTCTTCTTTAGCAGGTGGCAGCCCGGCAACTCCTGCAGAAAGTCCAGCAGAGCCCCACTCACACGGGGCCACTCATAGAGCACTGGGCCCTACTCCCTCCCACCAGCACAACCCCGAGACTGCTGACGGGGCAGAGAATATGGCGTCAGGCACAGCTGCAGAGGCTTTTGCTGCCTGGAGGGGTGTTTATATTGACCTCAACCCAGGCACACCTGGGAAGGGCTGGCCGGCCAGGTCAGGCTGCCCAGGTCAGCCAATCCTCGCCCCTCAGGGGCTCAGAGTTGCAGATAATGGGCCTTGCTGCACCGGCCAGATCCAAGGAACAGGTGTAGGGTCCCGAGAGTCAGGATAGACAAGGGGCGGCAGCCCTGGATTGTTTTCTAATCATTTTATCTGGTCCATGAGTGGAAGACAACTTCAAGAAGACCCTCTCCTAACGAGAGGAAACCAGGAGTCAGGGAGAGGAGGGTTGATGGGTGGAGACAGAGGCCTGGTGCCCCGGCTGCAGTGGAAGCCCCTGGAAGACCAGGTGGAGGGAGGCCGCACAGAGTGAAGCCTAGGGTCACAGACATGTCGGAGCTGCTGTTTGTTAGTTCAAGCCCTGCTCTGAGGTGCTCTCTGTCAGCTCTGAGCGACAGGTGTGCTGGGGGTGCTCTGCAATGAGGGCTATGTGCACGGTTCCTGTGTGCCCAGCTCTGCCGGGGTACCTGTCCAAGGGAGCTCCATATCCAGGGAGGGGCCTGCCCACGAGAGCCCCGTGAGCTGCTGGGTACCTGCCCAGGTGAGCTCCATATCCTGGGAGAGGCCTGACAATGAGAGCCCCGTGGGCTGCTGGGTACCTGCACAGGTGAGCTCCATATCCTGGGAGGGGCCTAACCACGAGAGCCCCGTGGGCTGCTGGCTACCTGCACAGGTGAGCTCCATATCCTGGGAGGGGCCTGACCATGAGAGCCCCGTGGGCTTCTGGGGACCTGGTAAAGGACGCCAAGACAGTCAGTGAAGCCACAGAGGATATACATCCAGTAGTTCCTAATTCCTACACCCTGCTGGTCATTCTACCATCCACCAGGACATGGTATTCTGTATTAGACTTCAATGATGCCTTCTTCTGTATTCCCTTAGTCCCAGAGTCACAAGAAATTTTGGCTGTGAGTGGCAGGACTCAACATACAACAAAAACAATACTGCTTGGCCGTCCTGCCCCAGGGGTTCAAAAATTCCCACACCATCTTTGGGGAAACGTTAGCTAAAACCCTAAAAGATCTACCTCTGGAGAAGTGAACCCTCCTTCAATATGCAGACGACATTCTGGGCTTCCCTGGTGGTGCAGTGGTTGAGAATCTGCCTGCCAATGCAGGGGACACAGGTTCGAACCCTGGTCTGAGAAGAACCCATATGCCGCGGAGCAACTAGGCCCGTGAGCCACAATTACTGAGCCTGCGCGTCTGGAGCCTGTGCTCCACAATAAGAGAGGCTGCGATAGTGAGAGGCCCGCGCACCACGATGAAGAGTGGCCCCCGCTTGCCGCAACTAGAGAAAGCCCTCGCACAGAAACGAAGACCCAACACAGCCATAAATAATAAATGAATAAATTTAAAAAAAATATGCAGAGGACATTCTGATCGCCAGCCCTACAAAGGAGGCCTCTGGACTACCTAGCCAATAAAAGATAGAAGGCGTCCAAGAAAAAGGCTCAAATATCACAGACTAAGGTGACCTGCCTGGGCTTCATTCTCACAAAGATCGGAGAAGCCCATCCCAGGAAAGGGAAGAAGCCATTTGCAGCCTCACCCTTCCTAAAACTAGAAGACAGCTTAGGGGTTCCTGGGGAGACCGGGGTTTGCTGCATCTGGATCCCTAACTACAGTCTAATACCTGGGGCTCTATATGAAACACTGAAAGGAAAAGATGATGATCCTTTTGAATAGAATCCAGAAGCGGCCTTTCAAGAATGGAAAGAGCAGTCAATTCAGACCCTTGCCCTGGACCTCCCTAATTTAGCTAAACCCTTTGACCTTTACATTCCTGGTCGAAGGCGAATCGCCCTTGGAGTTTTAGTGCAAAAACTGGGACCACTTGAAATGGAAAAACGCAAGAATGCCTTCCAGGCATTGGCCAGCCACCCCATCCGACCAGGATACTGGGGGTATCTAAAAACCTGGAAATGAGCAGCCTGCAAGGCCAGCTCCCTCCTAAGGGTAAAGGACGCCACTTGGTGATGCTAACCACCCACCATGCCCTGAAGTTGCAGGGATCGCTCCGTGGGCACAATGACCTCGAGTGAGGAGGCCCTCCAACTCCAACCTCCAGAGAGACAACCTGGGGCAACAGGCCCCCATGACGACTCGTGTGACCATCACTTGACCTGGAGCTTCTCTCAGAAAACCAAAAGAGTGTGCCCCAAAAGAACAGACTATTGCTTGCAGGACTTACTGCACCCAGAGCGAAGCTAATAAACCTGGCAGGGGACCCGTAAATAACGCTGCCACCATAGAAAAGCCTACAGACACCACGGTGACGGCGGCCAATGAGACCAGATGTACTCCTGGTTACTTCAAAAGGGCGGTGACTGAGTGGCCGTCATGGTCCTGGATCACCACCGGCCCTGGACTGTCTGGGAGTTGAGCAGGCAGGGCTCTGACACCTGGTGCTGTTTGTACGTTAATTCAGTGGCCTAACTGAAGAAAGCGCAGACTACTGGTAAGAACATCTAGGCTGGCAGAAACCGTCAGCCTAAGGGGGCCGAACCAATGTGGAGCAGGGTAAAACCGGCCCCCCCAGCGTCCCTGCGCATCTCTTTCCTGGACCCTTAAAGGTCATTAGAATCTATAAAACTTCCAACGCTGGTGCTCAGGCAGACGAGCAGTGAGGGAGGAGGCATGGGGACAATCAACCTCACCTGGAGGCTGCTGGGGAGAAGTCCTGCCCCTCCCCCCGGGTATGAGGACACCCAACTCAGCACGAAGCATTTACAGAAGAGGTGTCTGCACCCTCAGCACCCCAAGAATGTGGAATGGGACAAGAGGCAGAGGAGGGGTTTGTCACCGGCCAAGCCCATTAAAAATTCCTGGGAGATAAAAATAGAATCTGGGCAATAAAATAAAGTCTAACCTTTTTTTCCTTTGTGCTTTTTCTAATTTCACTTGTTCCTAGGTTTCCACAGGCAGAGGTCCCACACCTGGCACTTCAGACCCGATTTCCTAGTGCAAAATGGCTGGGCCGACACCTCAGCTCTCGGGGCCCCGTGCAGACTCCGCCACATAGAGCCTGAGCTCCAGGCAACCCGGCCCTCGAGAGCTCCGCCCCATCCCTCCCGCTGACGCTGACGGGATCCCTACACAGCAGCCCGGCCCACAGCCCGCGGGGGAGCGCACGCTCTCACCTCTCCATTCTCTGATCAAAATATAAAGTTTTCCTTTGCTTCTGAACCAAACTCAGTCTCGATCTCTTGGCTCCAATGACACTGGGCAGGGGGACACTTGTTGGGGCCGACTCTGCAGGATCAGTAACAGAATTTGAGAACATTGTAACTTCAATAAACAGATGTGTGAGCCAAATATTGTAACTTCAATGAACAGATGTGTGACCCAAACTGTAATTAACATAGAGCAGTGTATAAGGCTCGTGTAAAATAAAGTATTTCTAACACTTCCATTTGATATTTCCATCACTTTATTATAAGCAAGTTCAGTGGAAGGGTTTGTCGTATTTGTCAGGTCAACATTAGAGAAATGCAGTGATTTCTTTCCAAGGATGTGGATCTACTAATCTTGGCTGAAGTTTCAATCTTGTTTTGAATGATTTTCTATTGAAAATGATACCTCTCTTTCAGCTCCTAGATTTCTGAGAAGTATAAAATCTTGTATTTTTTTATTACCAAAGGGGAAAGTTGGGAGGAGGGATAAATTAACAGTTTCGGATTAACATATACACACTGCTATGTATAAAATATATCATCAACAAGGAACTGCTGTATAGCACAGGGAACTATACTCAATATTTTGTAATAACCCCTAAGGGGAAATAATCTGAAAAACAATAGATATCTATATCGACATCATCTATCAACTACAGATAAAATGGAAGCTAAAGGAGGCCGATGGTGAGCGTTTCTGACCATGAAGACTTCAATCCTCTAAAGTTCGGACTCTGCCTACAGCCCAGTCCCTTAATGAACATACATGTACCAGTAGCTTAAAAATTCCCCAGATAGGGGTTCAGGGAGACACTGATTTGAAAAAATCCCTGGTGTTCTCCTTACATACATGGGACCTTTCCTACAGCTAAAACATGCCTGTGACACCCAGAAGATGGTACACGGTTGGATCAGGAAGATTTTGGAAAAAGGCACCTCATCTCCTAATCCCCTGGTTTTCGGGTTCACCCCTCCAGCCTCTTTCCTAACATTCTCCACAATTGAGGATGTCAGCACTTTCAACATCCTGTTGCACAGAGTTTGGAATTTGTCCAGAGGATGAAGGGGAAGGAGGAGAAACAATGAAAGACAAGCCCTAGATGTTCGGACAGGCACAGGTCACTCTAATTTCCCATCAAGAAGAAAAATTAACCACAGGCTCAGCCTGCCCCACCGAAGCAGTATACGGCCTAAAGCAATCTTGCGGTTTTGCAGCCAGCTCACAAAAAAGCGAGTTGAAAAATGGAGCTCAGGGGCACTGCAATTCACAAACATGCAGAGTTATAAATGATCACTCTCGTCCAAAAACATATTGAGGGAAGGCAACGAAGAGGATTTGAAAGCAAGGCAGAATTGCAGGAAACAAATTTCAGGAGGTAGATTCGAATCGCCTTTAAAGCACATGAAAAGCGGTAAAACGTCGACAATGATGCCCTTGGCCAAAGAGGGCGTATACCTTTTTTCCTGAATATATTCAGGAAAAAACGCATACGCCTTTTTTGGCCAACCAAGCAAGCCGGAAATGCAAATGAGCACTAAAAAGAAGTCTCAATTCCCAGGGGTCAAAAGAGCCATTCGAAAAGACTGTAAAACACAGAAATGCAGGACAGGCCAGGGAGAAAAGGGAGCCATGTTAGGTTGATGGGCGGGATGTAATTTGCCAACGGCCACTCAGGAGAAGTGTATGGTGATTCCTTAAACATCTAAAAAACACAGCTAGAGAGCATAGGACACTTCTACTCATGGGCGTATAAAATGGGAAAAATAAAAATCAACAAGACACAGGCACCCTCAAATGTTTAGGGCTGCTCTGTTTACAAGAACCTCCACTTCAGTACACCTTTAATATGCAAGGATAGAGAAAAATGGATAAAGAAGTTGTGGTACTTATGTACAAAGGAATATCACTCAGCCATGAACTCAATATCATACGGCTAGTAGCAGCATGATGAGTGGATTTAGGCACGATGTTTCTAAGTGAAATAAGTCACACAGAAAAAGACACTTATCATAAGATATTACTTATACAGGGAATGTAAAAACAGCTACACTTGAACTGAATTACAAAACAGAACAGAGTCACACGTTTAGAAAACACACTATGGCTGCCTAACGGGAAAGGTGAGGTGGGGTGATGCATAAAACAAGGGTTTCAAATTAGCTCAGATACCGTTCCATAAACCGAATATGTAATAGACAAGACCTACACCTTGCTCAGTGAACTGGACTCAACACCCCTTATTCAAGGCACAAGATTATAACTGACTAGTAAGAATCGTAAAACCTATGTATTGATATCTCTCTGTAAGTGAGTCAAATGGGTGTAAAGCAGCATAAACACAGCAGTGAAAATCAGCTAAACCCCATTCTAAAAATAAATTACAAAAAAAACCCGAACAAATACAATGAAAGAGAGAGAAATTAGTAATAAGTTCGTTCAGGGGCAGTGAAGCAACCTGGATTGACCATATCTAGAGCCACGGCTGGGTTACACATAAGGATGGACACTCTTGGGGCTGAGAGGACTGGTAAGGTTGGGTGAGCAAACGCAGACCCTTTAAAGTAATACTGCGTGGTACCCATCCCATGGGTCCCAAATCTCCAGGTTCAAGGGCGTCTTCCTACATCGAAAACATGCATGAGAAACCCAGAAGAAGGTACACCGTGTGATCGGGAAAGGTTTCTAAAACGCACCTCGTTTCTCATTTCCTTGTGCTCGGGTTCGCCATTCCAGCCGCTTTACTAGCAATCTCCCTCCTTGGAGAATCAGCACCTTCAACCTCCTGTTCCGTACAGGTTGCAATTTGTGCTGAGGATGTAAGGGAAGAGGGGGAACCAATGAGAGACTAGCTCTAGGTGTTGGGACAGGCACGGCACAGGTCACTCTATTATCCAATCAGGAAGAAGAATTAACCACGCGGTCAGTCTGCCGCCCGGAACCAGAATAGGGCCTGAAGAAAACCTTGCGCTTTTGCGGCCAGCTCCCAAGAGAGCGAGTTGAAAAATTGAGCTCAGGGGCACTGCAATTCACAAACCTGCAGACTTATAAATGTTAACTCTCGTCTACAAATATATTGAGGGAAGGCAACAAAGAGGATTTGAAAGCAAGGCAGAATTGCAGGAAACAGATTTCAGGAGGCAGATTCGAATCGCCTTTAAAGCACAGGAAAAGCGGCAAAACCTCGACAATGATGCCCTTGGCCAATAAGGGCGTATGCGTTTTTTCCTGAATATATTCAGGAAAAAACGCATACGCCCTTTTTGGCCAACCAAGCAACCTGGAAAGGCAAATCAGCGCTACAACGAAGTCTCGCTTCCCATCGGTCAAAAGGGCCATGCTGAATAAAGTGTCAAAACCAGAAATGCAGGACAGGCCACGGAGAAACGGGAGCCTTGCTACGCTGATGGGCGGGATGTAAATTGCCAACAGCCACTCTGGAGAAGTGTACGGTGTGTCCTGAAACATTTACAAAACTCAGCTTAGAGAGCATAGGGCACTTCCACTCATGGGCGTATAAATTGGGAAAACTAAAAATCAGCAGGACACAAGCACCCCAAAGTTTAGGGCTGCTCTGTTGACAAGAACCTCCACTTCGTTACACCTTAAATATCCCAGGAAAGGGAAAAATGGATAAAGAAGTTGTGGTCCTTATGTACAATGGAATATCACTCAGCCATGAAATCAACATCATAAGGCTAGTAGCAGCATGATGAGTGGATTTAGGTACGACGATTCTAAGTGAAATAAGTCACACAGAAAAAGACACTTATCGTAAGATATCACTTATAGAGGGAATGTAAAAACCGCTACCCTTGAACTGAATTACAAAACAGTACAGAGTCACACGGTTAGAAAACACACTATGGCTGCCTAACGGCAAAGGTGAGGTGGGGTGATGCATAAAACAAGGGTTTCAAATTAGCTCAGATACCGTTCCATAAACCCAATATGTAATAGACAAGACCTACTCCTTGCTCAGGGATCTGGACTCAACACCCCCTATTCACCGCCCAAGAATATATCTGACTAGTAATAATCTTAAAACTTATGTATTGATATCTCTCTGTAAGTGAGTCAAGTGGGTGTAAAGCTGCATAAACACAGCAGTGAAAAGCAGCTAAACCCCATTATAAAACTCAATTAATTTTAAAAACCCGTGAAACAAAGACAGTGAAAGAGAGAGAAATTCTCACAAAATTCGTTCAGGGGCTGTGATGCCACCTCGATTGACCATATCTAGACCTGCAGCCGATTGAGACATAAGGGTGGACACTCTTGGGGCTGAGAGGTTTGGTGAGGTTGGGTGAGCAAACGCAGACGTTTTAAAGTAATACTGCGTGGTACCCATCCCATGGGTCCCAAATCTCCAGGTTCAAGGGCATCTGCCTACATCGAAAACATGCATGAGAAACCCAGAAGATGGTACATCGAGTGATCGGGAAAGGTTTCTAAAACGCACCTCATTTCTCATCTCCTTGTGCTCGGGTTCGCCATTCCAGCCGCTTTACTAGCAATCTCCCTCCGTGGAGAATCAGCACCTTTAACCTCCTGTTCCATACAGGTTGCAATTTGTCCTGAGGGTGAACGGGAAGAGGGGGAACCAATGAGAGACTAGCTCTAGGTGTTGGGACAGGCACAGGTCACTCTATTTTCCCATCAGGAAGAAGAATTAACCACAGGCTCAGTCTGCCGCCCGGAAGCAGAATAGGGCCTAAAGAAAACCTTGCGCTTTTGCGGCCAGCTCCCAAGAGAGCGAGTTGAAAAATGGAGCTCAGGGGCACTGCAATTCACAAACCTGCAGACTTATAAATGATAACTCTCGTCTACAAATATATTGAGGGAAGGCAACAAAGAGGATTTGAAAGCAAGGCAGAATTGCAGGAAACAGATTTCAGGAGGCAGATTCGAATCGCCTTTAAAGCACAGGAAAAGCGGCAAAACCTCGACAATGATGCCCTTGGCCAAAAAGGGCGTATGCGTTTTTTCCTGAATATATTCAGGAAAAAACGCATACGCCCTTTTTGGCCAACCAAGCAACCTGGAAAGGCAAATCAGCGCTACAAAGAAGTCTCGCTTCCCATCGGTCAAAAGGGCCATGCTGAATAAAGTGTCAAAACCAGAAATGCAGGACAGGCCACGGAGAAACGGGAGCCTTGCTACGCTGATGGGCGGGATGTAAATTGCCAACAGCCACTCTGGAGAAGTGTACGGTGTGTCCTGAAACATTTACAAAACTCAGCTTAGAGAGCATAGGGCACTTCCACTCATGGGCGTATAAATTGGGAAAACTACAAATCAGCAAGACACAAGCACCCCAAAGTTTAGGGCTGCTCTGTTGACAAGAACCTCCACTTCGTTACACCTTAAATATCCCAGGAAAGAGAAAAATGGATAAAGAAGTTGTGGTCCTTATGTACAATGGAATATCACTCAGCCATGAAATCAACGTCATAAGGCTAGTAGCAGCATGATGAGTGGATTTAGGTTCGACGATTCTAAGTGAAATAAGTCACACAGAAAAAGACACTTATCGTAAGATATCACTTATAGAGGGAATGTAAAAACCGCTACCCTTGAACTGAATTACAAAACAGTACAGAGTCACACGGTTAGAAAACACACTATGGCTGCCTAACGGCAAAGGTGAGGTGGGGTGATGCATAAAACAAGGGTTTCAAATTAGCTCAGATACCGTTCCATAAACCCAATATGTAATAGACAAGACCTACTCCTTGCTCAGGGAACTGGACTCAACACCCCCTATTCACCGCCCAAGAATATATCTGACTAGTAAGAATCTTAAAACTTATGCATTGATATCTCTCTGTAAGTGAGTCAAGTGGGTGTAAAGCTGCATAAACACAGCAGTGAAAAGCAGCTAAACCCCATTATAAAACTCAATTAATTTTAAAAACCCGTGAAACAAAGACAGTGAAAGAGAGAGAAATTCTCACAAAATTCGTTCAGGGGCTGTGATGCCACCTCGATTGACCATATCTAGACCTGCAGCCGATTGAGACATAAGGGTGGACACTCTTGGGGCTGAGAGGTTTGGTGAGGTTGGGTGAGCAAACGCAGACGCTTTAAAGTAATACTGTGTGGTACCCATCCCATGGGTCCCAAATCTCCAGGTTCAAGGGCATCTTCCTACATCGAAAACATGCATGAGAAACCCAGAAGATGGTCCACCGAGTGATCGGGAAAGGTTTCTAAAACGCACCTCATTTCTCATCTCCTTGTGCTCGAGTTCGCCATTCCAGCCGCTTTACTAGCAATCTCCCTCCTTGGAGAATCAGCACCTTTAACCTCCTGTTCCATACAGGTGGCAATTTGTCCTGAGGATGAACGGGAAGAGGGGGAACCAATGAGAGACTAGCTCTAGGTGTTGGGACAGGCACAGGTCACTCTATTTTCCCATCAGGAAGAAGAATTAAGCACAGGCTCAGTCTGCCGCCCGGAAGCAGAATAGGGCCTAAAGCAATCCTGCGCTTTTGCGGCCAGCTCCCAAGAGAGCGAGTTGAAAAATGGAGCTCAGGGGCACTGCAATTCACAAACCTGCAGACTTATAAATGATAACTCTCGTCTACAAATATATTGAGGGAAGGCAACAAAGAGGATTTGAAAGCAAGGCAGAATTGCAGGAAACAGATTTCAGGTGGCAGATTCGAATCGCCTTTAAAGCACAGGAAAAGCGGCAAAACCTCGACAATGATGCCCTTGGCGAAAAAGGGCGTATGCGTTTTTTCCTGAATATATTCAGGAAAAAACGCATACGCCCTTTTTGTCCAACCAAGCAACCTGGAAAGGCAAATCAGCGCTACAAAGAAGTATCGCTTCCCATCGGTCAAAAGGGCCATGCTGAATAAAGTGTCAAAACCACAAATGCAGGACAGGCCACGGAGAAACGGGAGCCTTGCTACGCTGATGGGCGGGATGTAAATTGCCAACAGCCACTCTGGAGAAGTGTACGGTGTGTCCTGAAACATTTACAAAACTCAGCTTAGAGAGCATAGGGCACTTCCACTCATGGGCGTATAAATTGGGAAAACTAAAAATCAGCAAGACACAAGCACCCCAAAGTTTAGGGCTGCTCTGTTGACAAGAACCTCCACTTCGTTACACCTTAAATATCCCAGGAAAGAGAAAAATTGATAAAGAAGTTGTGGTCCTTATGTACAATGGAATATCACTCAGCCATGAAATCAACGTCATAAGGCTAGTAGCAGCATGATGAGTGGATTTAGGTACGACGATTCTAAGTGTAATAAGTCACACAGAAAAAGACACTTATCATAAGATATCACCTATAGAGGGAATGTAAAAACCGCTGCCCTTGAACTGAATTACATAACAGAACAGAGTCACACGGTTAGAAAACACACTATGGCTGCCTAACGGGAAAGGTGAGGTGGGGTGATGCAGAAAACAAGGGTTTCAAATTAGCTCAGATACCGTTCCATAAACCCAATATGTAATAGACAAGACCTACTCCTTGCTCAGGGAACTGGACTCAACACCCCCTATTCACCGCCCAAGAATATATCTGACTAGTAAGAATCTTAAAACTTATGTATTGATATCTCTCTGTAAGTGAGTCAAGTGGGTGTAAAGCTGCATAAACACAGCAGTGAAAAGCAGCTAAACCCCATTATAAAACTCAATTAATTTTAAAAACCCGTGAAACAAAGACAGTGAAAGAGAGAGAAATTCTCACAAAATTCGTTCAGGGGCTGTGATGCCACCTCGATTGACCATATCTAGACCTGCAGCCGATTGAGACATAAGGGTGGACACTCTTGGGGCTGAGAGGTTTGGTGAGGTTGGGTGAGCAAACGCAGACGCTTTAAAGTAATACTGTGTGGTACCCATCCCATGGGTCCCAAATCTCCAGGTTCAAGGGCATCTTCCTACATCGAAAACATGCATGAGAAACCCAGAAGATGGTCCACCGAGTGATCGGGAAAGGTTTCTAAAACGCACCTCATTTCTCATCTCCTTGTGCTCGGGTTCACCATTCCAGCCGCTTTACTAGCAGTCTCCCTCCTTGGAGAAACAGCACCTTTAACCTCCTGTTCCATACAGGTTGCAATTTGTCCTGAGGGTGAACGGGAAGAGGGGGAACCAATGAGAGACTAGCTCTAGGTGTTGGGACAGGCACAGGTCACTCTATTTTCCCATCAGGAAGAAGAATTAACCACAGGCTCAGTCTGCCGCCCGGAAGCAGAATAGGGCCTAAAGAAAACCTTGCGCTTTTGCGGCCAGCTCCCAAGAGAGCGAGTTGAAAAATGGAGCTCAGGGGCACTGCAATTCACAAACCTGCAGACTTATAAATGATAACTCTCGTCTACAAATATATTGAGGGAAGGCAACAAAGAGGATTTGAAAGCAAGGCAGAATTGCAGGAAACAGATTTCAGGAGGCAGATTCGAATCGCCTTTAAAGCACAGGAAAAGCGGCAAAACCTCGACAATGATGCCCTTGGCCAAAAAGGGCGTATGCGTTTTTTCCTGAATATATTCAGGAAAAAACGCATACGCCCTTTTTGGCCAACCAAGCAACCTGGAAAGGCAAATCAGCGCTACAAAGAAGTCTCGCTTCCCATCGGTCAAAAGGGCCATGCTGAATAAAGTGTCAAAACCAGAAATGCAGGACAGGCCACGGAGAAACGGGAGCCTTGCTACGCTGATGGGCGGGATGTAAATTGCCAACAGCCACTCTGGAGAATTGTACGGTGTGTCCTGAAACATTTACAAAACTCAGCTTAGAGAGCATAGGGCACTTCCACTCATGGGCGTATAAATTGGGAAAACTACAAATCAGCAAGACACAAGCACCCCAAAGTTTAGGGCTGCTCTGTTGACAAGAACCTCCACTTCGTTACACCTTAAATATCCCAGGAAAGAGAAAAATGGATAAAGAAGTTGTGGTCCTTATGTACAATGGAATATCACTCAGCCATGAAATCAACGTCATAAGGCTAGTAGCAGCATGATGAGTGGATTTAGGTTCGACGATTCTAAGTGAAATAAGTCACACAGAAAAAGACACTTATCGTAAGATATCACTTATAGAGGGAATGTAAAAACCGCTACCCTTGAACTGAATTACAAAACAGTACAGAGTCACACGGTTAGAAAACACACTATGGCTGCCTAACGGCAAAGGTGAGGTGGGGTGATGCATAAAACAAGGGTTTCAAATTAGCTCAGATACCGTTCCATAAACCCAATATGTAATAGACAAGACCTACTCCTTGCTCAGGGAACTGGACTCAACACCCCCTATTCACCGCCCAAGAATATATCTGACTAGTAAGAATCTTAAAACTTATGCATTGATATCTCTCTGTAAGTGAGTCAAGTGGGTGTAAAGCTGCATAAACACAGCAGTGAAAAGCAGCTAAACCCCATTATAAAACTCAATTAATTTTAAAAACCCGTGAAACAAAGACAGTGAAAGAGAGAGAAATTCTCACAAAATTCGTTCAGGGGCTGTGATGCCACCTCGATTGACCATATCTAGACCTGCAGCCGATTGAGACATAAGGGTGGACACTCTTGGGGCTGAGAGGTTTGGTGAGGTTGGGTGAGCAAACGCAGACGCTTTAAAGTAATACTGTGTGGTACCCATCCCATGGGTCCCAAATCTCCAGGTTCAAGGGCATCTTCCTACATCGAAAACATGCATGAGAAACCCAGAAGATGGTCCACCGAGTGATCGGGAAAGGTTTCTAAAACGCACCTCATTTCTCATCTCCTTGTGCTCGAGTTCGCCATTCCAGCCGCTTTACTAGCAATCTCCCTCCTTGGAGAATCAGCACCTTTAACCTCCTGTTCCATACAGGTGGCAATTTGTCCTGAGGATGAACGGGAAGAGGGGGAACCAATGAGAGACTAGCTCTAGGTGTTGGGACAGGCACAGGTCACTCTATTTTCCCATCAGGAAGAAGAATTAAGCACAGGCTCAGTCTGCCGCCCGGAAGCAGAATAGGGCCTAAAGCAATCCTGCGCTTTTGCGGCCAGCTCCCAAGAGAGCGAGTTGAAAAATGGAGCTCAGGGGCACTGCAATTCACAAACCTGCAGACTTATAAATGATAACTCTCGTCTACAAATATATTGAGGGAAGGCAACAAAGAGGATTTGAAAGCAAGGCAGAATTGCAGGAAACAGATTTCAGGTGGCAGATTCGAATCGCCTTTAAAGCACAGGAAAAGCGGCAAAACCTCGACAATGATGCCCTTGGCGAAAAAGGGCGTATGCGTTTTTTCCTGAATATATTCAGGAAAAAACGCATACGCCCTTTTTGTCCAACCAAGCAACCTGGAAAGGCAAATCAGCGCTACAAAGAAGTATCGCTTCCCATCGGTCAAAAGGGCCATGCTGAATAAAGTGTCAAAACCACAAATGCAGGACAGGCCACGGAGAAACGGGAGCCTTGCTACGCTGATGGGCGGGATGTAAATTGCCAACAGCCACTCTGGAGAAGTGTACGGTGTGTCCTGAAACATTTACAAAACTCAGCTTAGAGAGCATAGGGCACTTCCACTCATGGGCGTATAAATTGGGAAAACTAAAAATCAGCAAGACACAAGCACCCCAAAGTTTAGGGCTGCTCTGTTGACAAGAACCTCCACTTCGTTACACCTTAAATATCCCAGGAAAGAGAAAAATTGATAAAGAAGTTGTGGTCCTTATGTACAATGGAATATCACTCAGCCATGAAATCAACGTCATAAGGCTAGTAGCAGCATGATGAGTGGATTTAGGTACGACGATTCTAAGTGTAATAAGTCACACAGAAAAAGACACTTATCATAAGATATCACCTATAGAGGGAATGTAAAAACCGCTGCCCTTGAACTGAATTACAAAACAGAACAGAGTCACACGGTTAGAAAACACACTATGGCTGCCTAACGGGAAAGGTGAGGTGGGGTGATGCAGAAAACAAGGGTTTCAAATTAGCTCAGATACCGTTCCATAAACCCAATATGTAATAGACAAGACCTACTCCTTGCTCAGGGAACTGGACTCAACACCCCCTATTCACCGCCCAAGAATATATCTGACTAGTAAGAATCTTAAAACTTATGTATTGATATCTCTCTGTAAGTGAGTCAAGTGGGTGTAAAGCTGCATAAACACAGCAGTGAAAAGCAGCTAAACCCCATTATAAAACTCAATTAATTTTAAAAACCCGTGAAACAAAGACAGTGAAAGAGAGAGAAATTCTCACAAAATTCGTTCAGGGGCTGTGATGCCACCTCGATTGACCATATCTAGACCTGCAGCCGATTGAGACATAAGGGTGGACACTCTTGGGGCTGAGAGGTTTGGTGAGGTTGGGTGAGCAAACGCAGACGCTTTAAAGTAATACTGTGTGGTACCCATCCCATGGGTCCCAAATCTCCAGGTTCAAGGGCATCTTCCTACATCGAAAACATGCATGAGAAACCCAGAAGATGGTCCACCGAGTGATCGGGAAAGGTTTCTAAAACGCACCTCATTTCTCATCTCCTTGTGCTCGGGTTCACCATTCCAGCCGCTTTACTAGCAGTCTCCCTCCTTGGAGAAACAGCACCTTTAACCTCCTGTTCCATACAGGTTGCAATTTGTCCTGAGGGTGAACGGGAAGAGGGGGAACCAATGAGAGACTAGCTCTAGGTGTTGGGACAGGCACAGGTCACTCTATTTTCCCATCAGGAAGAAGAATTAACCACAGGCTCAGTCTGCCGCCCGGAAGCAGAATAGGGCCTAAAGAAAACCTTGCGCTTTTGCGGCCAGCTCCCAAGAGAGCGAGTTGAAAAATGGAGCTCAGGGGCACTGCAATTCACAAACCTGCAGACTTATAAATGATAACTCTCGTCTACAAATATATTGAGGGAAGGCAACAAAGAGGATTTGAAAGCAAGGCAGAATTGCAGGAAACAGATTTCAGGAGGCAGATTCGAATCGCCTTTAAAGCACAGGAAAAGCGGCAAAACCTCGACAATGATGCCCTTGGCCAAAAAGGGCGTATGCGTTTTTTCCTGAATATATTCAGGAAAAAACGCATACGCCCTTTTTGGCCAACCAAGCAACCTGGAAAGGCAAATCAGCGCTACAAAGAAGTCTCGCTTCCCATCGGTCAAAAGGGCCATGCTGAATAAAGTGTCAAAACCAGAAATGCAGGACAGGCCACGGAGAAACGGGAGCCTTGCTACGCTGATGGGCGGGATGTAAATTGCCAACAGCCACTCTGGAGAAGTGTACGGTGTGTCCTGAAACATTTACAAAACTCAGCTTAGAGAGCATAGGGCACTTCCACTCATGGGCGTATAAATTGGGAAAACTACAAATCAGCAAGACACAAGCACCCCAAAGTTTAGGGCTGCTCTGTTGACAAGAACCTCCACTTCGTTACACCTTAAATATCCCAGGAAAGAGAAAAATGGATAAAGAAGTTGTGGTCCTTATGTACAATGGAATATCACTCAGCCATGAAATCAACGTCATAAGGCTAGTAGCAGCATGATGAGTGGATTTAGGTTCGACGATTCTAAGTGAAATAAGTCACACAGAAAAAGACACTTATCGTAAGATATCACTTATAGAGGGAATGTAAAAACCGCTACCCTTGAACTGAATTACAAAACAGTACAGAGTCACACGGTTAGAAAACACACTATGGCTGCCTAACGGCAAAGGTGAGGTGGGGTGATGCATAAAACAAGGGTTTCAAATTAGCTCAGATACCGTTCCATAAACCCAATATGTAATAGACAAGACCTACTCCTTGCTCAGGGAACTGGACTCAACACCCCCTATTCACCGCCCAAGAATATATCTGACTAGTAAGAATCTTAAAACTTATGCATTGATATCTCTCTGTAAGTGAGTCAAGTGGGTGTAAAGCTGCATAAACACAGCAGTGAAAAGCAGCTAAACCCCATTATAAAACTCAATTAATTTTAAAAACCCGTGAAACAAAGACAGTGAAAGAGAGAGAAATTCTCACAAAATTCGTTCAGGGGCTGTGATGCCACCTCGATTGACCATATCTAGACCTGCAGCCGATTGAGACATAAGGGTGGACACTCTTGGGGCTGAGAGGTTTGGTGAGGTTGGGTGAGCAAACGCAGACGCTTTAAAGTAATACTGTGTGGTACCCATCCCATGGGTCCCAAATCTCCAGGTTCAAGGGCATCTTCCTACATCGAAAACATGCATGAGAAACCCAGAAGATGGTCCACCGAGTGATCGGGAAAGGTTTCTAAAACGCACCTCATTTCTCATCTCCTTGTGCTCGAGTTCGCCATTCCAGCCGCTTTACTAGCAATCTCCCTCCTTGGAGAATCAGCACCTTTAACCTCCTGTTCCATACAGGTGGCAATTTGTCCTGAGGATGAACGGGAAGAGGGGGAACCAATGAGAGACTAGCTCTAGGTGTTGGGACAGGCACAGGTCACTCTATTTTCCCATCAGGAAGAAGAATTAAGCACAGGCTCAGTCTGCCGCCCGGAAGCAGAATAGGGCCTAAAGCAATCCTGCGCTTTTGCGGCCAGCTCCCAAGAGAGCGAGTTGAAAAATGGAGCTCAGGGGCACTGCAATTCACAAACCTGCAGACTTATAAATGATAACTCTCGTCTACAAATATATTGAGGGAAGGCAACAAAGAGGATTTGAAAGCAAGGCAGAATTGCAGGAAACAGATTTCAGGTGGCAGATTCGAATCGCCTTTAAAGCACAGGAAAAGCGGCAAAACCTCGACAATGATGCCCTTGGCGAAAAAGTGCGTATGCGTTTTTTCCTGAATATATTCAGGAAAAAACGCATACGCCCTTTTTGTCCAACCAAGCAACCTGGAAAGGCAAATCAGCGCTACAAAGAAGTATCGCTTCCCATCGGTCAAAAGGGCCATGCTGAATAAAGTGTCAAAACCACAAATGCAGGACAGGCCACGGAGAAACGGGAGCCTTGCTACGCTGATGGGCGGGATGTAAATTGCCAACAGCCACTCTGGAGAAGTGTACGGTGTGTCCTGAAACATTTACAAAACTCAGCTTAGAGAGCATAGGGCACTTCCACTCATGGGCGTATAAATTGGGAAAACTAAAAATCAGCAAGACACAAGCACCCCAAAGTTTAGGGCTGCTCTGTTGACAAGAACCTCCACTTCGTTACACCTTAAATATCCCAGGAAAGAGAAAAATGGATAAAGAAGTTGTGGTCCTTATGTACAATGGAATATCACTCAGCCATGAAATCAACGTCATAAGGCTAGTAGCAGCATGATGAGTGGATTTAGGTACGACGATTCTAAGTGTAATAAGTCACACAGAAAAAGACACTTATCATAAGATATCACCTATAGAGGGAATGTAAAAACCGCTGCCCTTGAACTGAATTACAAAACAGAACAGAGTCACACGGTTAGAAAACACACTATGGCTGCCTAACGGGAAAGGTGAGGTGGGGTGATGCAGAAAACAAGGGTTTCAAATTAGCTCAGATACCGTTCCATAAACCCAATATGTAATAGACAAGACCTACTCCTTGCTCAGGGAACTGGACTCAACACCCCCTATTCACCGCCCAAGAATATATCTGACTAGTAAGAATCTTAAAACTTATGTATTGATATCTCTCTGTAAGTGAGTCAAGTGGGTGTAAAGCTGCATAAACACAGCAGTGAAAAGCAGCTAAACCCCATTATAAAACTCAATTAATTTTAAAAACCCGTGAAACAAAGACAGTGAAAGAGAGAGAAATTCTCACAAAATTCGTTCAGGGGCTGTGATGCCACCTCGATTGACCATATCTAGACCTGCAGCCGATTGAGACATAAGGGTGGACACTCTTGGGGCTGAGAGGTTTGGTGAGGTTGGGTGAGCAAACGCAGACGCTTTAAAGTAATACTGTGTGGTACCCATCCCATGGGTCCCAAATCTCCAGGTTCAAGGGCCTCTTCCTACATCGAAAACATGCATGAGAAACCCAGAAGATGGTCCACCGAGTGATCGGGAAAGGTTTCTAAAACGCACCTCATTTCTCATCTCCTTGTGCTCGGGTTCACCATTCCAGCCGCTTTACTAGCAGTCTCCCTCCTTGGAGAATCAGCACCTTTAACCTCCTGTTCCATACAGGTTGCAATTTGTCCTGAGGGTGAACGGGAAGAGGGGGAACCAATGAGAGACTAGCTCTAGGTGTTGGGACAGGCACAGGTCACTCTATTTTCCCATCAGGAAGAAGAATTAACCACAGGCTCAGTCTGCCGCCCGGAAGCAGAATAGGGCCTAAAGAAAACCTTGCGCTTTTGCGGCCAGCTCCCAAGAGAGCGAGTTGAAAAATGGAGCTCAGGGGCACTGCAATTCACAAACCTGCAGACTTATAAATGATAACTCTCGTCTACAAATATATTGAGGGAAGGCAACAAAGAGGATTTGAAAGCAAGGCAGAATTGCAGGAAACAGATTTCAGGAGGCAGATTCGAATCGCCTTTAAAGCACAGGAAAAGCGGCAAAACCTCGACAATGATGCCCTTGGCCAAAAAGGGCGTATGCGTTTTTTCCTGAATATATTCAGGAAAAAACGCATACGCCCTTTTTGGCCAACCAAGCAACCTGGAAAGGCAAATCAGCGCTACAAAGAAGTCTCGCTTCCCATCGGTCAAAAGGGCCATGCTGAATAAAGTGTCAAAACCAGAAATGCAGGACAGGCCACGGAGAAACGGGAGCCTTGCTACGCTGATGGGCGGGATGTAAATTGCCAACAGCCACTCTGGAGAAGTGTACGGTGTGTCCTGAAACCTTTACAAAACTCAGCTTAGAGAGCATAGGGCACTTCCACTCATGGGCGTATAAATTGGGAAAACTAAAAATCAGCAAGACACAAGCACCCCAAAGTTTAGGGCTGCTCTGTTGACAAGAACCTCCACTTCGTTACACCTTAAATATCCCAGGAAAGAGAAAAATTGATAAAGAAGTTGTGGTCCTTATGTACAATGGAATATCACTCAGCCATGAAATCAACGTCATAAGGCTAGTAGCAGCATGATGAGTGGATTTAGGTACGACGATTCTAAGTGTAATAAGTCACACAGAAAAAGACACTTATCATAAGATATCACCTATAGAGGGAATGTAAAAACCGCTGCCCTTGAACTGAATTACAAAACAGAACAGAGTCACACGGTTAGAAAACACACTATGGCTGCCTAACGGGAAAGGTGAGGTGGGGTGATGCATAAAACAAGGGTTTCAAATTAGCTCAGATACCGTTCCATAAACCCAATATGTAATAGACAAGACCTACTCCTTGCTCAGGGAACTGGACTCAACACCCCCTATTCACCGCCCAAGAATATATCTGACTAGTAAGAATCTTAAAACTTATGTATTGATATCTCTCTGTAAGTGAGTCAAGTGGGTGTAAAGCTGCATAAACACAGCAGTGAAAAGCAGCTAAACCCCATTATAAAACTCAATTAATTTTAAAAACCCGTGAAACAAAGACAGTGAAAGAGAGAGAAATTCTCACAAAATTCGTTCAGGGGCTGTGATGCCACCTCGATTGACCATATCTAGACCTGCAGCCGATTGAGACATAAGGGTGGACACTCTTGGGGCTGAGAGGTTTGGTGAGGTTGGGTGAGCAAACGCAGACGCTTTAAAGTAATACTGTGTGGTACCCATCCCATGGGTCCCAAATCTCCAGGTTCAAGGGCATCTTCCTACATCGAAAACATGCATGAGAAACCCAGAAGATGGTCCACCGAGTGATCGGGAAAGGTTTCTAAAACGCACCTCATTTCTCATCTCCTTGTGCTCGAGTTCGCCATTCCAGCCGCTTTACTAGCAATCTCCCTCCTTGGAGAATCAGCACCTTTAACCTCCTGTTCCATACAGGTGGCAATTTGTCCTGAGGATGAACGGGAAGAGGGGGAACCAATGAGAGACTAGCTCTAGGTGTTGGGACAGGCACAGGTCACTCTATTTTCCCATCAGGAAGAAGAATTAAGCACAGGCTCAGTTTGCCACCCGGAAGCAGAATAGGGCCTAAAGAAAACCTTGCGCTTTTGCGGCCAGCTCCCAAGAGAGCGAGTTGAAAAATGGAGCTCAGGGGCACTGCAATTCACAAACCTGCAGACTTATAAATGATAACTCTCGTCTACAAATATATTGAGGGAAGGCAACAAAGAGGATTTGAAAGCAAGGCAGAATTGCAGGAAACAGATTTCAGGAGGCAGATTCGAATCGACTTTAAAGCACAGGAAAAGCGGCAAAACCTCGACAATGATGCCCTTGGCCAAAAAGGGCGTATGCGTTTTTTCCTGAATATATTCAGGAAAAAACGCATACGCCCTTTTTGGCCAACCAAGCAACCTGGAAAGGCAAATCAGCGCTACAAAGAAGTCTCGCTTCCCATCGGTCAAAAGGGCCATGCTGAATAAAGTGTCAAAACCAGAAATGCAGGACAGGCCACGGAGAAACGGGAGCCTTGCTACGCTGATGGGCGGGATGTAAATTGCCAACAGCCACTCTGGAGAAGTGTACGGTGTGTCCTGAAACATTTACAAAACTCAGCTTAGAGAGCATAGGGCACTTCCACTCATGGGCGTATAAATTGGGAAAACTACAAATCAGCAAGACACAAGCACCCCAAAGTTTAGGGCTGCTCTGTTGACAAGAACCTCCACTTCGTTACACCTTAAATATCCCAGGAAAGAGAAAAATGGATAAAGAAGTTGTGGTCCTTATGTACAATGGAATATCACTCAGCCATGAAATCAACGTCATAAGGCTAGTAGCAGCATGATGAGTGGATTTAGGTACGATGATTCTAAGTGAAATAAGTCACACAGAAAAAGACACTTATCATAAGATATCACTTATAGAGGGAATGTAAAAACCGCTACCCTTGAACTGCATTACAAAACAGAACAGAGTCACATGGTTAGAAAACACACTATGGCTGCCTAACGGGAAAGGTGAAGTGGGGTGATGCAGAAAACAAGGGTTTCAAATTAGCTCAGATACCGTTCCATAAACCCAATATGTAATAGACAAGACCTACTCCTTGCTCAGGGAACTGGACTCAACACCCCCTATTCACCGCCCAAGAATATATCTGACTAGTAAGAATCTTAAAACCTATGTATTGATATCTCTCTGTAAGTGAGTCAAGTGGGTGTAAAGCTGCATAAACACAGCAGTGAAAAGCAGCTAAACCCCATTATAAAACTCAATTAATTTTAAAAACCCGTGAAACAAAGACAGTGAAAGAGAGAGAAATTCTCACAAAATTCGTTCAGGGGCTGTGATGCCACCTGGATTGACCATACCTAGACCTGCAGCTGATTGAGACATAAGGGTGGACACACTTGGGGCTGAGAGGTTTGGTGAGGTTGGGTGAGCAAACGCAGACGCTTTAAAGTAATACTGCGTGGTACCCATCCCATGGGTCCCAAATCTCCAGGTTCAAGGGCATCTGCCTACATCGAAAACATGCATGAGAAACCCTGAAGATGGTCCACCGAGTGATTGGGAAAGGTTTCTAAAACGCACCTCATTTCTCATCTCCTTGTGCTCGGGTTCACCATTCCAGCCGCTTTACTAGCAGTCTCCCTCCTTGGAGAATCAGCACCTTTAACCTCCTGTTCCATACAGGTTGCAATTTGTCCTGAGGGTGAACGGGAAGAGGGGGAACCAATGAGAGACTAGCTCTAGGTGTTGGGACAGGCACAGGTCACTCTATTTTACCATCAGGAAGAAGAATTAACCACAGGCTCAGTCTGCCTCCCGGAAGCAGAATAGGGCCTAAAGAAAACCTTGCGCTTTTGCGGCCAGCTCCCAAGAGAGCGAGTTGAAAAATGGAGCTCAGAGGCACTGCAATTCACAAACCTGCAGACTTATAAATGATAACTCTCGTCTACAAATATATTGATGGAAGGCAACAAAGAGGATTTGAAAGCAAGGCAGAATTGCAGGAAACAGATTTCAGGAGGCAGATTCGAATCGCCTTTAAAGCACAGGAAAAGCGGCAAAACCTCGACAATGATGCCCTTGGCCAAAAAGGGCGTATGCGTTTTTTCCTGAATATATTCAGGAAAAAACGCATACGCCCTTTTTGGCCAACCAAGCAACCTGGAAAGGCAAATCAGCGCTACAAAGAAGTCTCGCTTCCCATCGGTCAAAAGGGCCATGCTGAATAAAGTGTCAAAACCAGAAATGCAGGACAGGCCACGGAGAAACGGGAGCCTTGCTACGCTGATGGGCGGGATGTAAATTGCCAACAGCCACTCTGGAGAAGTGTACGGTGTGTCCTGAAACATTTACAAAACTCAGCTTAGAGAGCATAGGGCACTTCCACTCATGGGCGTATAAATTGGGAAAACTAAAAATCAGCAGGACACAAGCACCCCAAAGTTTAGGGCTGCTCTGTTGACAAGAACCTCCACTTCGTTACACCTTAAATATCCCAGGAAAGGGAAAAATGGATAAAGAAGTTGTGGTCCTTATGTACAATGGAATATCACTCAGCCATGAAATCAACATCATAAGGCTAGTAGCAGCATGATGAGTGGATTTAGGTACGACGGTTCTAAGTGAAATAAGTCACACAGAAAAAGACACTTATCGTAAGATATCACTTATAGAGGGAATGTAAAAACCGCTACCCTTGAACTGAATTACAATACAGAACAGAGTCACACGGTTAGAAAACACACTATGGCTGCCTAACGGCAAAGGTGAGGTGGGGTGATGCATAAAACAAGGGTTTCAAATTAGCTCAGATACCGTTCCATAAACCCAATATGTAATAGACAAGACCTACTCCTTGCTCAGGGAACTGGACTCAACACCCCCTATTCACCGCCCAAGAATATATCTGACTAGTAAGAATCTTAAAACTTATGTATTGATATCTCTCTGTAAGTGATTCAAGTGGGTGTAAAGCTGCATAAACACAGCAGTGAAAAGCAGCTAAACCCCATTATAAAACTCAATTAATTTTAAAAACCCGTGAAACAAAGACAGTGAAAGAGAGAGAAATTCTCACAAAATTCGTTCAGGGGCTGTGATGCCACCTCGATTGACCATATCTAGACCTGCAGCCGATTGAGACATAAGGGTGGACACTCTTTGGGCTGAGAGGTTTGGTGAGGTTGGGTGAGCAAACGCAGACGCTTTAAAGTAATACTGTGTGGTACGCATCCCATGGGTCCCAAATCTCCAGGTTCAAGGGCCTCTTCCTACATCGAAAACATGCATGAGAAACCCAGAAGATGGTCCACCGAGTGATCGGGAAAGGTTTCTAAAACGCACCTCATTTCTCATCTCCTTGTGCTCGAGTTCGCCATTCCAGCCGCTTTACTAGCAATCTCCCTCCTTGGAGAATCAGCACCTTTAACCTCCTGTTCCATACAGGTGGCAATTTGTCCTGAGGTTGAACGGGAAGAGGGGGAACCAATGAGAGACTAGCTCTAGGTGTTGGGACAGGCACAGGTCACTCTATTTTCCCATCAGGAAGAAGAATTAAGCACAGGCTCAGTCTGCCGCCCGGAAGCAGAATAGGGCCTAAAGCAATCCTGCGCTTTTGAGGCCAGCTCCCAAGAGAGCGAGTTGAAAAATGGAGCTCAGGGGCACTGCAATTCACAAACCTGCAGACTTATAAATGATAACTCTCGTCTACAAATATATTGAGGGAAGGCAACAAAGAGGATTTGAAAGCAAGGCAGAATTGCAGGAAACAGATTTCAGGAGGCAGATTCGAATCGACTTTAAAGCACAGGAAAAGCGGCAAAACCTCGACAATGATGCCCTTGGCCAAAAAGGGCGTATGCGTTTTTTCCTGAATATATTCAGGAAAAAACGCATACGCCCTTTTTGGCCAACCAAGCAACCTGGAAAGGCAAATCAGCGCTACAAAGAAGTCTCGCTTCCCATCGGTCAAAAGGGCCATGCTGAATAAAGTGTCAAAACCAGAAATGCAGGACAGGCCACGGAGAAACGGGAGCCTTGCTAAGCTGATGGGCGGGATGTAAATTGCCAACAGCCACTCTGGAGAAGTGTACGGTGTGTCTTGAAACATTTACAAAACTCAGCTTAGAGAGCATAGGGCACTTCCACTCATGGGCGTATAAATTGGGAAAACTAAAAATCAGCCATACACAAGCACCCCAAAGTTTAGGGCTGCTATGTTGACAATAACCTCCACTTCGTTATACCTTAAATATCCCAGGAAAGAGAAAAATGGATAAAGAATTTGTGGTCCTTATGTACAATGGAATATCACTCAGCCATGAAATCAACGTCATAAGGCTAGTAGCAGCATGATGAGTGGATTTATGTACGACGATTCTAAGTGTAATAAGTCACACAGAAAAAGACACTTATCATAAGATATCACCTATAGAGGGAATGTAAAAACCGCTGCCCTTGAACTGAATTAAAAAACAGAACAGAGTCACACGGTTAGAAAACACACTATGGCTGCCTAACGGGAAAGGTGAGGTGGGGTGATGCATAAAACAAGGGTTTCAAATTAGCTCAGATACCGTTCCATAAACCCAATACGTAATAGACAAGACCTACTCCTTGCTCAGGGAACTGGACTCAACACCCCCTATTCACCGCCCAAGAATATATCTGACTAGTAAGAATCTTAAAACCTATGTATTGATATCTCTCTGTAAGTGAGTCAAGTGGGTGTAAAGCTGCATAAACACAGCAGTGAAAAGCAGCTAAACCCCATTATAAAACTCAATTAATTTTAAAAACCCGTGAAACAAAGACAGTGAAAGAGAGAGAAATTCTCACAAAATTCGTTCAGGGGCTGTGATGCCACCTCGATTGACCATATCTAGACCTGCAGCCGATTGAGACATAAGGGTGGACACTCTTGGGGCTGAGAGGTTTGGTGAGGTTGGGTGAGCAAACGCAGACGCTTTAAAGTAATACTGTGTGGTACCCATCCCATGGGTCCCAAATCTCCAGGTTCAAGGGCCTCTTCCTACATCGAAAACATGCATGAGAAACCCAGAAGATGGTCCACCGAGTGATCGGGAAAGGTTTCTAAAACGCACCTCATTTCTCATCTCCTTATGCTCGAGTTCGCCATTCCAGCCGCTTTACTAGCAATCTCCCTCCTTGGAGAATCAGCACCTTTAACCTCCTGTTCCATACAGGTGGCAATTTGTCCTGAGGATGAACGGGAAGAGGGGGAAGCAATGAGAGACTAGCTCTAGGTGTTGGGACAGGCACAGGTCACTCTATTTTCCCATCAGGAAGAAGAATTAAGCACAGGCTCAGTCTGCCGCCCGGAAGCAGAATAGGGCCTAAAGCAATCCTGCGCTTTTGCGGCCAGCTCCCAAGAGAGCGAGTTGAAAAATGGAGCTCAGGGGCACTGCAATTCACAAACCTGCAGACTTATAAATGATAACTCTCGTCTACAAATATATTGAGGGAAGGCAACAAAGAGGATTTGAAAGCAAGGCAGAATTGCAGGAAACAGATTTCAGGAGGCAGATTCGAATCGACTTTAAAGCACAGGAAAAGCGGCAAAACCTCGACAATGATGCCCTTGGCCAAAAAGGGCGTATGCGTTTTTTCCTGAATATATTCAGGAAAAAACGCATACGCCCTTTTTGGCCAACCAAGCAACCTGGAAAGGCAAATCAGCGCTACAAAGAAGTCTCGCTTCCCATCGGTCAAAAGGGCCATGCTGAATAAAGTGTCAAAACCAGAAATGCAGGACAGGCCACGGAGAAACGGGAGCCTTGCTACGCTGATGGGCGGGATGTAAATTGCCAACAGCCACTCTGGAGAAGTGTACGGTGTGTCCTGAAACATTTACAAAACTCAGCTTAGAGAGCATAGGGCACTTCCACTCATGGGCGTATAAATTGGGAAAACTACAAATCAGCAAGACACAAGCACCCGAAAGTTTAGGGCTGCTCTGTTGACAAGAACCTCCACTTCGTTACACCTTAAATATCCCAGGAAAGAGAAAAATGGATAAAGAAGTTGTGGTCCTTATGTACAATGGAATATCACTCAGCCATGAAATCAACGTCATAAGGCTAGTAGCAGCATGATGAGTGGATTTAGGTACGACGATTCTAAGTGTAATAAGTCACACAGAAAAAGACACTTATCATAAGATATCACTTATAGAGGGAATGTAAAAACCGCTACCCTTGAACTGAATTACAAAACAGAACAGAGTCACACGGTTAGAAAACACACTATGGCTGCCTAACGGGAAAGGTGAGGTGGGGTGATGCATAAAACAAGGGTTTCAAATTAGCTCAGATACCGTTCCATAAACCCAATATGTAATAGACAAGACCTACTCCTTGCTCAGGGAACTGGACTCAACACCCCCTATTCACCGCCCAAGAATATATCTGACTAGTAAGAATCTTAAAACTTATGTATTGATATCTCTCTGTAAGTGAGTCAAGTGGGTGTAAAGCTGCATAAACACAGCAGTGAAAAGCAGCTAAACCCCATTATAAAACTCAATTAATTTTAAAAACCCGTGAAACAAAGACAGTGAAAGAGAGAGAAATTCTCACAAAATTCGTTCAGGGGCTGTGATGCCACCTCGATTGACCATATCTAGACCTGCAGCCGATTGAGACATAAGGGTGGACACTCTTGGGGCTGAGAGGTTTGGTGAGCTTGGGTGAGCAAACGCAGACGCTTTAAAGTAATACTGCGTGGTACCCATCCCATGGGTCCCAAATCTCCAGCTTCAAGGGCATCTGCCTACATCGAAAACATGCATGAGAAACCCAGAAGATGGTACATCGAGTGATCGGGAAAGGTTTCTAAAACGCACCTCATTTCTCATCTCCTTGTGCTCGGGTTCGCCATTCCAGCCGCTTTACTAGCAATCTCCCTCCGTGGAGAATCAGCACCTTTAACCTCCTGTTCCATACAGGTTGCAATTTGTCCTGAGGGTGAACGGGAAGAGGGGGAACCAATGAGAGACTAGCTCTAGGTGTTGGGACAGGCACAGGTCACTCTATTTTCCCATCAGGAAGAAGAATTAACCACAGGCTCAGTCTGCCGCCCGGAAGCAGAATAGGGCCTAAAGAAAACCTTGCGCTTTTGCGGCCAGCTCCCAAGAGAGCGAGTTGAAAAATGGAGCTCAGGGGCACTGCAATTCACAAACCTGCAGACTTATAAATGATAACTCTCGTCTACAAATATATTGAGGGAAGGCAACAAAGAGGATTTGAAAGCAAGGCAGAATTGCAGGAAACAGATTTCAGGAGGCAGATTCGAATCGCCTTTAAAGCACAGGAAAAGCGGCAAAACCTCGAAAATGATGCCCTTGGCCAAAAAGGGCGTATGCGTTTTTTCCTGAATATATTCAGGAAAAAACGCATACGCCCTTTTTGGCCAACCAAGCAACCAGGAAAGGCAAATCAGCGCTACAAAGAAGTCTCGCTTCCCATCGGTCAAAAGGGCCATGCTGAATAAAGTGTCAAAACCAGAAATGCAGGACAGGCCACGGAGAAACGGGAGCCTTGCTACGCTGATGGGCGGGATGTAAATTGCCAACAGCCACTCTGGAGAAGTGTACGGTGTGTCCTGAAACATTTACAAAACTCAGCTTAGAGAGCATAGGGCACATCCACTCATGGGCGTATAAATTGGGAAAACTAAAAATCAGCAGGACACAAGCACCCCAAAGTTTAGGGCTGCTCTGTTGACAAGAACCTCCACTTCGTTACACCTTAAATATCCCAGGAAAGGGAAAAATGGATAAAGAAGTTGTGGTCCTTATGTACAATGGAATATCACTCAGCCATGAAATCAACATCATAAGGCTAGTAGCAGCATGATGAGTGGATTTAGGTACGACGGTTCTAAGTGAAATAAGTCACACAGAAAAAGACACTTATCGTAAGATATCACTTATAGAGGGAATGTAAAAACCGCTACCCTTGAACTGAATTACAATACAGTACAGAGTCACACGGTTAGAAAACACACTATGGCTGCCTAACGGCAAAGGTGAGGTGGGGTGATGCATAAAACAAGGGTTTCAAATTAGCTCAGATACCGTTCCATAAACCCAATATGTAATAGACAAGACCTACTCCTTGCTCAGGGAACTGGACTCAACACCCCCTATTCACCGCCCAAGAATATATCTGACTAGTAAGAATCTTAAAACTTATGTATTGATATCTCTCTGTAAGTGAGTCAAGTGGGTGTAAAGCTGCATAAACACAGCAGTGAAAAGCAGCTAAACCCCATTATAAAACTCAATTAATTTTAAAAACCCGTGAAACAAAGACAGTGAAAGAGAGAGAAATTCTCACAAAATTCGTTCAGGGGCTGTGATGCCACCTCGATTGACCATATCTAGACCTGCAGCCGATTGAGACATAAGGGTGGACACTCTTGGGGCTGAGAGGTTTGGTGAGGTTGGGTGAGCAAACGCAGACGCTTTAAAGTAATACTGTGTGGTACCCATCCCATGGGTCCCAAATCTCCAGGTTCAAGGGCATCTTCCTACATCGAAAACATGCATGAGAAACCCAGAAGATGGTCCACCGAGTGATCGGGAAAGGTTTCTAAAACGCACCTCATTTCTCATCTCCTTGTGCTCGAGTTCGCCATTCCAGCCGCTTTACTAGCAATCTCCCTCCTTGGAGAATCAGCACCTTTAACCTCCTGTTCCATACAGGTGGCAATTTGTCCTGAGGATGAACGGGAAGAGGGGGAACCAATGAGAGACTAGCTCTAGGTGTTGGGACAGGCACAGGTCACTCTATTTTCCCATCAGGAAGAAGAATTAAGCACAGGCTCAGTCTGCCGCCCGGAAGCAGAATAGGGCCTAAAGCAATCCTGCGCTTTTGCGGCCAGCTCCCAAGAGAGCGAGTTGAAAAATGGAGCTCAGGGGCACTGCAATTCACAAACCTGCAGACTTATAAATGATAACTCTCGTCTACAAATATATTGAGGGAAGGCAACAAAGAGGATTTGAAAGCAAGGCAGAATTGCAGGAAACAGATTTCAGGAGGCAGATTCGAATCGACTTTAAAGCACAGGAAAAGCGGCAAAACCTCGACAATGATGCCCTTGGCCAAAAAGGGCGTATGCGTTTTTTCCTGAATATATTCAGGAAAAAACGCATACGCCCTTTTTGGCCAACCAAGCAACCTGGAAAGGCAAATCAGCGCTACAAAGAAGTCTCGCTTCCCATCGGTCAAAAGGGCCATGCTGAATAAAGTGTCAAAACCAGAAATGCAGGACAGGCCACGGAGAAACGGGAGCCTTGCTACGCTGATGGGCGGGATGTAAATTGCCAACAGCCACTCTGGAGAAGTGTACGGTGTGTCTTGAAACATTTACAAAACTCAGCTTAGAGAGCATAGGGCACTTCCACTCATGGGCGTATAAATTGGGAAAACTAAAAATCAGCCATACACAAGCACCCCAATGTTTAGGGCTGCTATGTTGACAAGAACCTCCACTTCGTTACACCTTAAATATCGCAGGAAAGAGAAAAATGGATAAAGAATTTGTGGTCCTTATGTACAATGGAATATCACTCAGCCATGAAATCAACGTCATAAGGCTAGTAGCAGCATGATGAGTGGATTTAGGTACGACGATTCTAAGTGTAATAAGTCACACAGAAAAAGACACTTATCATAAGATATCACCTATAGAGGGAATGTAAAAACCGCTGCCCTTGAACTGAATTAAAAAACAGAACAGAGTCACACGGTTAGAAAACACACTATGGCTGCCTAACGGGAAAGGTGAGGTGGGGTGATGCATAAAACAAGGGTTTCAAATTAGCTCAGATACCGTTCCATAAACCCAATACGTAATAGACAAGACCTACTCCTTGCTCAGGGAACTGGACTCAACACCCCCTATTCACCGCCCAAGAATATATCTGACTAGTAAGAATCTTAAAACCTATGTATTGATATCTCTCTGTAAGTGAGTCAAGTGGGTGTAAAGCTGCATAAACACAGCAGTGAAAAGCAGCTAAACCCCATTATAAAACTCAATTAATTTTAAAAACCCGTGAAACAAAGACAGTGAAAGAGAGAGAAATTCTTACAAAATTCGTTCAGGGGCTGTGATGCCACCTGGATTGACCATATCTAGACCTGCAGTTGATTGAGACATAAGGGTGGACATTCTTGGGGCTGAGAGGTTTGGTGAGCTTGGGTGAGCAAACGCAGACGCTTTAAAGTAATACTGCGTGGTACCCATCCCATGGGTCCCAAATCTCCAGCTTCAAGGGCATCTGCCTACATCGAAAACATGCATGAGAAACCCAGAAGATGGTACATCGAGTGATCGGGAAAGGTTTCTAAAACGCACCTCATTTCTCATCTCCTTGTGCTCGGGTTCGCCATTCCAGCCGCTTTACTAGCAATCTCCCTCCGTGGAGAATCAGCACCTTTAACCTCCTGTTCCATACAGGTTGCAATTTGTCCTGAGGGTGAACGGGAAGAGGGGGAACCAATGAGAGACTAGCTCTAGGTGTTGGGACAGGCACAGGTCACTCTATTTTCCCATCAGGAAGAAGAATTAACCACAGGCTCAGTCTGCCGCCCGGAAGCAGAATAGGGCCTAAAGAAAACCTTGCGCTTTTGCGGCCAGCTCCCAAGAGAGCGAGTTGAAAAATGGAGCTCAGGGGCACTGCAATTCACAAACCTGCAGACTTATAAATGATAACTCTCGTCTACAAATATATTGAGGGAAGGCAACAAAGAGGATTTGAAAGCAAGGCAGAATTGCAGGAAACAGATTTCAGGAGGCAGATTCGAATCGCCTTTAAAGCACAGGAAAAGCGGCAACACCTCGACAATGATGCCCTTGGCCAAAAAGGGCGTATGCGTTTTTTCCTGAATATATTCAGGAAAAAACGCATACGCCCTTTTTGGCCAACCAAGCAACCAGGAAAGGCAAATCAGCGCTACAAAGAAGTCTCGCTTCCCATCGGTCAAAAGGGCCATGCTGAATAAAGTGTCAAAACCAGAAATGCAGGACAGGCCACGGAGAAACGGGAGCCTTGCTACGCTGATGGGCGGGATGTAAATTGCCAACAGCCACTCTGGAGAAGTGTACGGTGTGTCCTGAAACATTTACAAAACTCAGCTTAGAGAGCATAGGGCACTTCCACTCATGGGCGTATAAATTGGGAAAACTAAAAATCAGCAGGACACAAGCACCCCAAAGTTTAGGGCTGCTCTGTTGACAAGAACCTCCACTTCGTTACACCTTAAATATCCCAGGAAAGGGAAAAATGGATAAAGAAGTTGTGGTCCTTATGTACAATGGAATATCACTCAGCCATGAAATCAACATCATAAGGGTAGTAGCAGCATGATGAGTGGATTTAAGTACGACGATTCTAAGTGAAATAAGTCACACAGAAAAAGACACTTATCGTAAGATATCACTTATAGAGGGAATGTAAAAACCGCTACCCTTGAACTGAATTACAAAACAGTACAGAGTCACACGGTTAGAAAACACAGTATGGCTGCCTAACGGCAAAGGTGAGGTGGGGTGATGCATAAAACAAGGGTTTCAAATTAGCTCAGATACCGTTCCATAAACCCAATATGTAATAGACAAGACCTACTCCTTGCTCAGGGAACTGGACTCAACACCCCCTATTCACCGCCCAAGAATATATCTGACTAGTAAGAATCTTAAAACTTATGTATTGATATCTCTCTGTAAGTGAGTCAAGTGGGTGTAAAGCTGCATAAACACAGCAGTGAAAAGCAGCTAAACCCCATTATAAAACTCAATTAATTTTAAAAACCCGTGAAACAAAGACAGTGAAAGAGAGAGAAATTCTCACAAAATTCGTTCAGGGGCTGTGATGCCACCTCGATTGACCATATCTAGACCTGCAGCCGATTGAGACATAAGGGTGGACACTCTTGGGGCTGAGAGGTTTGGTGAGGTTGGGTGAGCAAACGCAGACGCTTTAAAGTAATACTGCGTGGTACCCATCCCATGGGTCCCAAATCTCCAGGTTCAAGGGCATCTGCCTACATCGAAAACATGCATGAGAAACCCAGAAGATGGTCCACCGAGTGATCGGGAAAGGTTTCTAAAACGCACCTCATTTCTCATCTCCTTGTGCTCGAGTTCGCCATTCCAGCCGCTTTACTAGCAATCTCCCTCCTTGGAGAATCAGCACCTTTAACCTCCTGTTCCATACAGGTGGCAATTTGTCCTGAGGATGAACGGGAAGAGGGGGAACCAATGAGAGACTAGCTCTAGGTGTTGGGACAGGCACAGGTCACTCTATTTTCCCATCAGGAAGAAGAATTAAGCACAGGCTCAGTCTGCCGCCCGGAAGCAGAATAGGGCCTAAAGCAATCCTGCGCTTTTGCGGCCAGCTCCCAAGAGAGCGAGTTGAAAAATGGAGCTCAGGGGCACTGCAATTCACAAACCTGCAGACTTATAAATGATAACTCTCGTCTACAAATATATTGAGGGAAGGCAACAAAGAGGATTTGAAAGCAAGGCAGAATTGCAGGAAACAGATTTCAGGAGGCAGATTCGAATCGACTTTAAAGCACAGGAAAAGCGGCAAAACCTCGACAATGATGCCCTTGGCCAAAAAGGGCGTATGCGTTTTTTCCTGAATATATTCAGGAAAAAACGCATACGCCCTTTTTGGCCAACCAAGCAACCTGGAAAGGCAAATCAGCGCTACAAAGAAGTCTCGCTTCCCATCGGTCAAAAGGGCCATGCTGAATAAAGTGTCAAAACCAGAAATGCAGGACAGGCCACGGAGAAACGGGAGCCTTGCTACGCTGATGGGCGGGATGTAAATTGCCAACAGCCACTCTGGAGAAGTGTACGGTGTGTCTTGAAACATTTACAAAACTCAGCTTAGAGAGCATAGGGCACTTCCACTCATGGGCGTATAAATTGGGAAAACTAAAAATCAGCCATACACAAGCACCCCAATGTTTAGGGCTGCTATGTTGACAAGAACCTCCACTTCGTTACACCTTAAATATCGCAGGAAAGAGAAAAATGGATAAAGAATTTGTGGTCCTTATGTACAATGGAATATCACTCAGCCATGAAATCAACGTCATAAGGCTAGTAGCAGCATGATGAGTGGATTTAGGTACGACGATTCTAAGTGTAATAAGTCACACAGAAAAAGACACTTATCATAAGATATCACCTATAGAGGGAATGTAAAAACCGCTGCCCTTGAACTGAATTAAAAAACAGAACAGAGTCACACGGTTAGAAAACACACTATGGCTGCCTAACGGGAAAGGTGAGGTGGGGTGATGCATAAAACAAGGGTTTCAAATTAGCTCAGATACCGTTCCATAAACCCAATACGTAATAGACAAGACCTACTCCTTGCTCAGGGAACTGGACTCAACACCCCCTATTCACCGCCCAAGAATATATCTGACTAGTAAGAATCTTAAAACCTATGTATTGATATCTCTCTGTAAGTGAGTCAAGTGGGTGTAAAGCTGCATAAACACAGCAGTGAAAAGCAGCTAAACCCCATTATAAAACTCAATTAATTTTAAAAACCCGTGAAACAAAGACAGTGAAAGAGAGAGAAATTCTTACAAAATTCGTTCAGGGGCTGTGATGCCACCTGGATTGACCATATCTAGACCTGCAGTTGATTGAGACATAAGGGTGGACATTCTTGGGGCTGAGAGGTTTGGTGAGCTTGGGTGAGCAAACGCAGACGCTTTAAAGTAATACTGCGTGGTACCCATCCCATGGGTCCCAAATCTCCAGCTTCAAGGGCATCTGCCTACATCGAAAACATGCATGAGAAACCCAGAAGATGGTACATCGAGTGATCGGGAAAGGTTTCTAAAACGCACCTCATTTCTCATCTCCTTGTGCTCGGGTTCGCCATTCCAGCCGCTTTACTAGCAATCTCCCTCCGTGGAGAATCAGCACCTTTAACCTCCTGTTCCATACAGGTTGCAATTTGTCCTGAGGGTGAACGGGAAGAGGGGGAACCAATGAGAGACTAGCTCTAGGTGTTGGGACAGGCACAGGTCACTCTATTTTCCCATCAGGAAGAAGAATTAACCACAGGCTCAGTCTGCCGCCCGGAAGCAGAATAGGGCCTAAAGAAAACCTTGCGCTTTTGCGGCCAGCTCCCAAGAGAGCGAGTTGAAAAATGGAGCTCAGGGGCACTGCAATTCACAAACCTGCAGACTTATAAATGATAACTCTCGTCTACAAATATATTGAGGGAAGGCAACAAAGAGGATTTGAAAGCAAGGCAGAATTGCAGGAAACAGATTTCAGGAGGCAGATTCGAATCGCCTTTAAAGCACAGGAAAAGCGGCAAAACCTCGACAATGATGCCCTTGGCCAAAAAGGGCGTATGCGTTTTTTCCTGAATATATTCAGGAAAAAACGCATACGCCCTTTTTGGCCAACCAAGCAACCAGGAAAGGCAAATCAGCGCTACAAAGAAGTCTCGCTTCCCATCGGTCAAAAGGGCCATGCTGAATAAAGTGTCAAAACCAGAAATGCAGGACAGGCCACGGAGAAACGGGAGCCTTGCTACGCTGATGGGCGGGATGTAAATTGCCAACAGCCACTCTGGAGAAGTGTACGGTGTGTCCTGAAACATTTACAAAACTCAGCTTAGAGAGCATAGGGCACTTCCACTCATGGGCGTATAAATTGGGAAAACTAAAAATCAGCAGGACACAAGGACCCCAAAGTTTAGGGCTGCTCTGTTGACAAGAACCTCCACTTCGTTACACCTTAAATATCCCAGGAAAGGGAAAAATGGATAAAGAAGTTGTGGTCCTTATGTACAATGGAATATCACTCAGCCATGAAATCAACATCATAAGGGTAGTAGCAGCATGATGAGTGGATTTAGGTACGACGATTCTAAGTGAAATAAGTCACACAGAAAAAGACACTTATCGTAAGATATCACTTATAGAGGGAATGTAAAAACCGCTACCCTTGAACTGAATTACAAAACAGTACAGAGTCACACGGTTAGAAAATACACTATGGCTGCCTAACGGCAAAGGTGAGGTGGGGTGATGCATAAAACAAGGGTTTCAAATTAGCTCAGATACCGTTCCATAAACCCAATATGTAATAGACAAGACCTACTCCTTGCTCAGGGAACTGGACTCAACACCCCCTATTCACCGCCCAAGAATATATCTGACTAGTAAGAATCTTAAAACTTATGTATTGATATCTCTCTGTAAGTGAGTCAAGTGGGTGTAAAGCTGCATAAACACAGCAGTGAAAAGCAGCTAAACCCCATTATAAAACTCAATTAATTTTAAAAACCCGTGAAACAAAGACAGTGAAAGAGAGAGAAATTCTCACAAAATTCGTTCAGGGGCTGTGATGCCACCTCGATTGACCATATCTAGACCTGCAGCCGATTGAGACATAAGGGTGGACACTCTTGGGGCTGAGAGGTTTGGTGAGGTTGGGTGAGCAAACGCAGACGCTTTAAAGTAATACTGCGTGGTACCCATCCCATGGGTCCCAAATCTCCAGGTTCAAGGGCATCTGCCTACATCGAAAACATGCATGAGAAACCCAGAAGATGGTACATCGAGTGATCGGGAAAGGTTTCTAAAACGCACCTCATTTCTCATCTCCTTGTGCTCGGGTTCGCCATTCCAGCCGCTTTACTAGCAATCTCCCTCCGTGGAGAATCAGCACCTTTAACCTCCTGTTCCATACAGGTTGCAATTTGTCCTGAGGGTGAACGGGAAGAGGGGGAACCAATGAGAGACTAGCTCTAGGTGTTGGGACAGGCACAGGTCACTCTATTTTCCCATCAGGAAGAAGAATTAACCACAGGCTCAGTCTGCCGCCCGGAAGCAGAATAGGGCCTAAAGAAAACCTTGCGCTTTTGCGGCCAGCTCCCAAGAGAGCGAGTTGAAAAATGGAGCTCAGGGGCACTGCAATTCACAAACCTGCAGACTTATAAATGATAACTCTCGTCTACAAATATATTGAGGGAAGGCAACAAAGAGGATTTGAAAGCAAGGCAGAATTGCAGGAAACAGATTTCAGGAGGCAGATTCGAATCGCCTTTAAAGCACAGGAAAAGCGGCAAAACCTCGACAATGATGCCCTTGGCCAAAAAGGGCGTATGCGTTTTTTCCTGAATATATTCAGGAAAAAACGCATACGCCCTTTTTGGCCAACCAAGCAACCTGGAAAGGCAAATCAGCGCTACAAAGAAGTCTCGCTTCCCATCGGTCAAAAGGGCCATGCTGAATAAAGTGTCAAAACCAGAAATGCAGGACAGGCCACGGAGAAACGGGAGCCTTGCTACGCTGATGGGCGGGATGTAATTTGCCAAGAGCCACTCTGGAGAAGTGTACGGTGTGTCCTGAAACATTTACAAAACTCAGCTTAGAGAGCATAGGGCACTTCCACTCATGGGCGTATAAATTGGGAAAACTACAAATCAGCAAGACACAAGCACCCCAAAGTTTAGGGCTGCTCTGTTGACAAGAACCTCCACTTCGTTACACCTTAAATATCCCAGGAAAGAAAAAAATGGATAAAGAAGTTGTGGTCCTTATGTACAATGGAATATCACTCAGCCATGAAATCAACGTCATAAGGCTAGTAGCAGCATGATGAGTGGATTTAGGTACGACGATTGTAAGTGTAATAAGTCACACAGAAAAAGACACTTATCATAAGATATCACCTATAGAGGGAATGTAAAAACAGCTGCCCTTGAACTGAATTACAAAACAGAACAGAGTCACACGGTTAGAAAACACACTATGGCTGCCTAACGGCAAAGGTGAGGTGGGGTGATGCATAAAACAAGGGTTTCAAATTAGCTCAGATAGCGTTGCATAAACCCAATACGTAATAGACAAGACCTACTCCTTGCTCAGGGAACTGGACTCAACACCCCCTATTCACCGCCCAAGAGTATATCTGACTAGTAAGAATCTTAAAACCTATGTATTGATATCTCTCTGTAAGTGATTCAAGTGGGTGTAAAGCTGCATAAACACAGCAGTGAAAAGCAGCTAAACCCCATTATAAAACTCAATTAATTTTAAAAACCCGTGAAACAAAGACAGTGAAAGGGAGAGAAATTCTTACAAAATTCGTTCAGGCGCTGTGATGCCACCTGGATTGACCATATCTAGACCCGCAGCTGATTGAGACATAAGGGTGGACACTCTTTGGGCTGAGGGGTTTGGTGAGGTTCGGTGAGCAAACGCAGACGCTTTAAAGTAATACTGCGTGGTACCCATCCCATGGGTCCCAAATCTCCAGGTTCAAGGGCATCTTCCTACATCGAAAACATGCATGAGAAACCCAGAAGATGGTCCACCGAGTGATCGGGAAAGGTTTCTAAAACGCACCTCATTTCTCGTCTCCTTGTGCTCGGGTTCGCCATTCCAGCCGTTTACTAGCAATCTCCCTCCTTGGAGAATCAGCACCTTTAACCTCCTGTTCCATACAGGTTGCAATTTGAACTGAGGATGAACGGGAAGACGGGGAACCAATGAGAGACTAGCTCTAGGTGTTGGGACAGGCACAGGTCACTCTATTTTCCCATCAGGAAGAAGAATTAACCACCGGCTCTGTCTGCCGCCCGGAAGCAGAATAGGGCCTAAAGAAAACCTTGCGCTTTTGCGGCCAGCTCCCAAGAGAGCGAGTTGAAAAATGGAGCTCAGGGGCACTGCAATTCACAAACCTGCAGACTTATAAATGATAACTCTCGTCTACAAATATATTGAGGGAAGGCAACAAAGAGGATTTGAAAGCAAGGCAGAATTGCAGGAAACAGATTTCAGGAGGCAGATTCGAATCGCCTTTAAAGCACAGGAAAAGCGGCAAAACCTCGACAATGATGCTCTTGGCCAAAAAGGGCGTATGCGTTTTTTCCTGAATATATTCAGGAAAAAACGCATACGCCCTTTTTGGCCAACCAAGCAACCTGGAAAGGCAAATCAGCGCTACAAATAAGTCTCGCTTCCCATCGGTCAAAAGGGCCATGCTGAATAAAGTGTCAAAACCAGAAATGCAGGACAGGCCACGGAGAAACGGGAGCCTTGCTACGCTGATGGGCGGGATGTAAATTGCCAACAGCCACTCTGGAGAAGTGTACGGTGTGTCCTGAAACATTTACAAAACTCAGCTTAGAGAGCATAGGGCACTTCCACTCATGGGCGTATAAATTGGGAAAACTACAAATCAGCAAGACACAAGCACCCCAAAGTTTAGGGCTGCTCTGTTGACAAGAACCTCCACTTCGTTACACCTTAAATATCCCAGGAAAGAGAAAAATGGATAAAGAAGTTGTGGTCCTTATGTACAATGGAATATCACTCAGCCATGAAATCAACGTCATAAGGCTAGTAGCAGCATGATGAGTGGATTTAGGTACGACGATTCTAAGTGAAATAAGTCACACAGAAAAAGACACTTATCATAAGATATCACTTATAGAGGGAATGTAAAAACCGCTACCCTTGAACTGCATTACAAAACAGAACAGAGTCACACGGTTAGAAAACACACTATGGCTGCCTAACGGGAAAGGTGAGGTGGGGTGATGCATAAAACAAGGGTTTCAAATTAGCTCAGATACCGTTCCATAAACCCAATATGTAATAGACAAGACCTACTCCTTGCTCAGGGAACTGGACTCAACACCCCCTATTCACCGCCCAAGAATATATCTGACTAGTAAGAATCTTAAAACCTATGTATTGATATCTCTCTGTAAGTGAGTCAAGTGGGTGTAAAGCTGCATAAACACAGCAGTGAAAAGCAGCTAAACCCCATTAAAAAACTCAATTAATTTTAAAAACCCGTGAAACAAAGACAGTGAAAGAGAGAGAAATTCTCACAAAATTCGTTCAGGGGCTGTGATGCCACCTGGATTGACCATACCTAGACCTGCAGCCGATTGAGACATAAGGGTGGACACACTTGGGGCTGAGAGTTTTGGTGAGGTTGGGTGAGCAAACGCAGACGCTTTAAAGTAATACTGCGTGGTACCCATCCCATGGGTCCCAAATCTCCAGGTTCAAGGGCATCTGCCTACATCAAAAACATGCATGAGAAACCCTGAAGATGGTCCACCGAGTGATCGGGAAAGGTTTCTAAAACGCACCTCATTTCTCATCTCCTTGTGCTCGGGTTCACCATTCCAGCCGCTTTACTAGCAGTCTCCCTCCTTGGAGAATCAGCACCTTTAACCTCCTGTTCCATACAGGTTGCAATTTGTCCTGAGGGTGAACGGGAAGAGGGGGAACCAATGAGAGACTAGCTCTAGGTGTTGGGACAGGCACAGGTCACTCTATTTTACCATCAGGAAGAAGAATTAACCACAGGCTCAGTCTGCCGCCCGGAAGCAGAATAGGGCCTAAAGCAATCCTGCGCTTTTGCGGCCAGCTCCCAAGAGAGCGAGTTGAAAAATGGAGCTCAGGGGCACTGCAATTCACAAACCTGCAGACTTATAAATGATAACTCTCGTCTACAAATATATTGAGGGAAGGCAACAAAGAGGATTTGAAAGCAAGGCAGAATTGCAGAAATCAGATTTCAGGAGGCAGGTTCGAATCGACTTTAAAGCACAGGAAAAGCGGCAAAACCTCGACAATGATGCCCTTGGCCAAAAAGGGCGTATGCGTTTTTTCCTGAATATATTCAGGAAAAAACGCATACGCCCTTTTTGGCCAACCAAGCAACCTGGAAAGGCAAATCAGCGCTACAAAGAAGTCTCGCTTCCCATCGGTCAAAAGGGCCATGCTGAATAAAGTGTCAAAACCAGAAATGCAGGACAGGCCACGGAGAAACGGGAGCCTTGCTACGCTGATGGGCGGGATGTAAATTGCCAACAGCCACTCTGGAGAAGTGTACGGTGTGTCCTGAAACATTTACAAAACTCAGCTTAGAGAGCATAGGGCACTTCCACTCATGGGCGTATAAATTGGGAAAACTAAAAATCAGCAGGACACAAGCACCCCAAAGTTTAGGGCTGCTCTGTTGACAAGAACCTCCACTTCGTTACACCTTAAATATCCCAGGAAAGGGAAAAATGGATAAAGAAGTTGTGGTCCTTATGTACAATGGAATATCACTCAGCCATGAAATCAACATCATAAGGCTAGTAGCAGCATGATGAGTGGATTTAGGTACGACGGTTCTAAGTGAAATAAGTCACACAGAAAAAGACACTTATCGTAAGATATCACTTATAGAGGGAATGTAAAAACCGCTACCCTTGAACTGAATTACAATACAGTACAGAGTCACACGGTTAGAAAACACACTATGGCTGCCTAACGGCAAAGGTGAGGTGGGGTGATGCATAAAACAAGGGTTTCAAATTAGCTCAGATACCGTTCCATAAACCCAATATGTAATAGACAAGACCTACTCCTTGCTCAGGGAACTGGACTCAACACCCCCTATTCACCGCCCAAGAATATATCTGACTAGTAAGAATCTTAAAACTTATGTATTGATATCTCTCTGTAAGTGAGTCAAGTGGGTGTAAAGCTGCATAAACACAGCAGTGAAAAGCAGCTAAACCCCATTATAAAACTCAATTAATTTTAAAAACCCGTGAAACAAAGACAGTGAAAGAGAGAGAAATTCTCACAAAATTCGTTCAGGGGTTGTGATGCCACCTCGATTGACCATATCTAGACCTGCAGCCGATTGAGACATAAGGGTGGACACTCTTGGGGCTGAGAGGTTTGGTGAGGTTGGGTGAGCAAACGCAGACGCTTTAAAGTAATACTGTGTGGTACCCATCCCATGGGTCCCAAATCTCCAGGTTCAAGGGCATCTTCCTACATCGAAAACATGCATGAGAAACCCAGAAGATGGTCCACCGAGTGATCGGGAAAGGTTTCTAAAACGCACCTCATTTCTCATCTCCTTGTGCTCGGGTTCGCCATTCCAGCCGCTTTACTAGCAATCTCCCTCCTTGGAGAATCAGCACCTTTAACCTCCTGTTCCATACAGGTGGCAATTTGTCCTGAGGATGAACGGGAAGAGGGGGAACCAATGAGAGACTAGCTCTAGGTGTTGGGACAGGCACAGGTCACTCTATTTTCCCATCAGGAAGAAGAATTAAGCACAGGCTCAGTCTGCCGCCCGGAAGCAGAATAGGGCCTAAAGCAATCCTGCGCTTTTGCGGCCAGCTCCCAAGAGAGCGAGTTGAAAAATGGAGCTCAGGGGCACTGCAATTCACAAACCTGCAGACTTATAAATGATAACTCTCGTCTACCAATATATTGAGGGAAGGCAACAAAGAGGATTTGAAAGCAAGGCAGAATAGCAGGAAACAGATTTCAGGAAGCAGATTCGAATCGCCTTTAAAGCACAGGAAAAGCGGCAAAACCTCGACAATGATGCCCTTGGCCAAAAAGGGCGTATGCGTTTTTTCCTGAATATATTCAGGAAAAAACGCATACGCCCTTTTTGGCCAACCAAGCAACCTGGAAAGGCAAATCAGCGCTACAAAGAAGTCTCGCTTCCCATCGGTCAAAAGGGCCATGCTGAATAAAGTGTCAAAACCAGAAATGCAGGACAGGCCACGGAGAAACGGGAGCCTTGCTACGCTGATGGGCGGGATGTAAATTGCCAACAGCCACTCTGGAGAAGTGTACGGTGTGTCCTGAAACATTTACAAAACTCAGCTTAGAGAGCATAGGGCACTTCCACTCATGGGCGTATAAATTGGGAAAACTACAAATCAGCAAGACACAAGCACCCCAAAGTTTAGGGCTGCTCTGTTGACAAGAACCTCCACTTCGTTACACCTTAAATATCCCAGGAAAGAGAAAAATGGATAAAGAAGTTGTGGTCCTTATGTACAATGGAATATCACTCAGCCATGAAATCAACGTCATAAGGCTAGTAGCAGCATGATGAGTGGATTTAGGTACGATGATTCTAAGTGAAATAAGTCACACAGAAAAAGACACTTATCATAAGATATCACTTATAGAGGGAATGTAAAAACCGCTACCCTTGAACTGCATTACAAAACAGAACAGAGTCACACGGTTAGAAAACACACTATGGCTGCCTAACGGGAAAGGTGAGGTGGGGTGATGCATAAAACAAGGGTTTCAAATTAGCTCAGATACCGTTCCATAAACCCAATATGTAATAGACAAGACCTACTCCTTGCTCAGGGAACTGGACTCAACACCCCCTATTCACCGCCCAAGAATATATCTGACTAGTAAGAATCTTAAAACCTATGTATTGATATCTCTCTGTAAGTGAGTCAAGTGGGTGTAAAGCTGCATAAACACAGCAGTGAAAAGCAGCTAAACCCCATTAAAAAACTCAATTAATTTTAAAAACCCGTGAAACAAAGACAGTGAAAGAGAGAGAAATTCTCACAAAATTCGTTCAGGGGCTGTGATGCCACCTGGATTGACCATACCTAGACCTGCAGCTGATTGAGACATAAGGGTGGACACACTTGGGGCTGAGAGTTTTGGTGAGGTTGGGTGAGCAAACGCAGACGCTTTAAAGTAATACTGCGTGGTACCCATCCCATGGGTCCCAAATCTCCAGGTTCAAGGGCATCTGCCTACATCAAAAACATGCATGAGAAACCCTGAAGATGGTCCACCGAGTGATCGGGAAAGGTTTCTAAAACGCACCTCATTTCTCATCTCCTTGTGCTCGGGTTCACCATTCCAGCCGCTTTACTAGCAGTCTCCCTCCTTGGAGAATCAGCACCTTTAACCTCCTGTTCCATACAGGTTGCAATTTGTCCTGAGGGTGAACGGGAAGAGGGGGAACCAATGAGAGACTAGCTCTAGGTGTTGGGACAGGCACAGGTCACTCTATTTTACCATCAGGAAGAAGAATTAACCACAGGCTCAGTCTGCCGCCCGGAAGCAGAATAGGGCCTAAAGCAATCCTGCGCTTTTGCGGCCAGCTCCCAAGAGAGCGAGTTGAAAAATGGAGCTCAGGGGCACTGCAATTCACAAACCTGCAGACTTATAAATGATAACTCTCGTCTACAAATATATTGAGGGAAGGCAACAAAGAGGATTTGAAAGCAAGGCAGAATTGCAGGAAACAGATTTCAGGAGGCAGGTTCGAATCGACTTTAAAGCACAGGAAAAGCGGCAAAACCTCGACAATGATGCCCTTGGCCAAAAAGGGCGTATGCGTTTTTTCCTGAATATATTCAGGAAAAAACGCATACGCCCTTTTTGGCCAACCAAGCAACCTGGAAAGGCAAATCAGCGCTACAAAGAAGTCTCGCTTCCCATCGGTCAAAAGGGCCATGCTGAATAAAGTGTCAAAACCAGAAATGCAGGACAGGCCACGGAGAAACGGGAGCCTTGCTACGCTGATGGGCGGGATGTAAATTGCCAACAGCCACTCTGGAGAAGTGTACGGTGTGTCCTGAAACATTTACAAAACTCAGCTTAGAGAGCATAGGGCACTTCCACTCATGGGCGTATAAATTGGGAAAACTAAAAATCAGCAAGACACAAGCACCCCAAAGTTTAGGGCTGCTATGTTGACAAGAACCTCCACTTCGTTATACCTTAAATATCCCAGGAAAGACAAAAATGGATAAAGAATTTGTGATCCTTATGTACAATGGAATATCACTCAGCCATGAAATCAACGTCATAAGGCTAGTAGCAGCATGATGAGTGGATTTAGGTACGACGATTCTAAGTGTAATAAGTCACACAGAAAAAGACACTTATCATAAGATATCACCTATAGAGGGAATGTAAAAACCGCTGCCCTTGAACTGAATTAAAAAACAGAACAGAGTCACACGGTTAGAAAACACACTATGGCTGCCTAACGGGAAAGGTGAGGTGGGGTGATGCATAAAACAAGGGTTTCAAATTAGCTCAGATACCGTTCCATAAACCCAATACGTAATAGACAAGACCTACTTCTTGCTCAGGGAACTGGACTCAACACCCCCTATTCACCGCCCAAGAATATATCTGACTAGTAAGAATCTTAAAACCTATGTATTGATATCTCTCTGTAAGTGAGTCAAGTGGGTGTAAAGCTGCATAAACACAGCAGTGAAAAGCAGCTAAACCCCATTATAAAACTCAATTAATTTTAAAAACCCGTGAAACAAAGACAGTGAAAGAGAGAGAAATTCTCACAAAATTCGTTCAGGGGCTGTGATGCCACCTCGATTGACCATATCTAGACCTGCAGCCGATTGAGACATAAGGGTGGACACTCTTGGGGCTGAGAGGTTTGGTGAGGTTGGGTGAGCAAACGCAGACGCTTTAAAGTAATACTGTGTGGTACCCATCCCATGGGTCCCAAATCTCCAGGTTCAAGGGCCTCTTCCTACATCGAAAACATGCATGAGAAACCCAGAAGATGGTCCACCGAGTGATCGGGAAAGGTTTCTAAAACGCACCTCATTTCTCATCTCCTTGTGCTCGAGTTCGCCATTCCAGCCGCTTTACTAGCAATCTCCCTCCTTGGAGAATCAGCACCTTTAACCTCCTGTTCCATACAGGTGGCAATTTGTCCTGAGGATGAACGGGAAGAGGGGGAACCAATGAGAGACTAGCTCTAGGTGTTGGGACAGGCACAGGTCACTCTATTTTCCCATCAGGAAGAAGAATTAAGCACAGGCTCAGTCTGCCGCCCGGAAGCAGAATAGGGCCTAAAGCAATCCTGCGCTTTTGCGGCCAGCTCCCAAGAGAGCGAGTTGAAAAATGGAGCTCAGGGGCACTGCAATTCACAAACCTGCAGACTTATAAATGATAACTCTCGTCTACAAATATATTGAGGGAAGGCAACAAAGAGGATTTGAAAGCAAGGCAGAATTGCAGGAAACAGATTTCAGGAGGCAGATTCGAATCGCCTTTAAAGCACAGGAAAAGCGGCAAAACCTCGACAATGATGCCCTTGGCCAAAAAGGGCGTATGCGTTTTTTCCTGAATATATTCAGGAAAAAACGCATACGCCCTTTGTGGCCAACCAAGCAACCTGGAAAGGCAAATCAGCGCTACAAAGAAGTCTCGCTTCCCATCGGTCAAAAGGGCCATGCTGAATAAAGTGTCAAAACCAGAAATGCAGGACAGGCCACGGAGAAACGGGAGCCTTGCTACGCTGATGGGCGGGATGTAAATTGCCAACAGCCACTCTGGAGAAGTGTACGGTGTGTCCTGAAACATTTACAAAACTCAGCTTAGAGAGCATAGGGCACTTCCACTCATGGGCGTATAAATTGGGAAAACTAAAAATCAGCAGGACACAAGCACCCCAAAGTTTAGGGCTGCTCTGTTGACAAGAACCTCCACTTCGTTACACCTTAAATATCCCAGGAAAGGGAAAAATGGATAAAGAAGTTGTGGTCCTTATGTACAATGGAATATCACTCAGCCATGAAATCAACATCATAAGGCTAGTAGCAGCATGATGAGTGGATTTAGGTACGACGGTTCTAAGTGAAATAAGTCACACAGAAAAAGACACTTATCGTAAGATATCACTTATAGAGGGAACGTAAAAACCGCTACCCTTGAACTGAATTACAATACAGTACAGAGTCACACGGTTAGAAAACACACTATGGCTGCCTAACGGCAAAGGTGAGGTGGGGTGATGCATAAAACAAGGGTTTCAAATTAGCTCAGATACCGTTCCATAAACCCAATATGTAATAGACAAGACCTACTCCTTGCTCAGGGAACTGGACTCAACACCCCCTATTCACCGCCCAAGAATATATCTGACTAGTAAGAATCTTAAAACTTATGTATTGATATCTCTCTGTAAGTGAGTCAAGTGGGTGTAAAGCTGCATAAACACAGCAGTGAAAAGCAGCTAAACCCCATTATAAAACTCAATTAATTTTAAAAACCCGTGAAACAAAGACAGTGAAAGAGAGAGAAATTCTCACAAAATTCGTTCAGGGGTTGTGATGCCACCTCGATTGACCATATCTAGACCTGCAGCCGATTGAGACATAAGGGTGGACACTCTTGGGGCTGAGAGGTTTGGTGAGGTTGGGTGAGCAAACGCAGACGCTTTAAAGTAATACTGTGTGGTACCCATCCCATGGGTCCCAAATCTCCAGGTTCAAGGGCATCTTTCTACATCGAAAACATGCATGAGAAACCCAGAAGATGGTCCACCGAGTGATCGGGAAAGGTTTCTAAAACGCACCTCATTTCTCATCTCCTTGTGCTCGGGTTCGCCATTCCAGCCGCTTTACTAGCAATCTCCCTCCTTGGAGAATCAGCACCTTTAACCTCCTGTTCCATACAGGTGGCAATTTGTCCTGAGGATGAACGGGAAGAGGGGGAACCAATGAGAGACTAGCTCTAGGTGTTGGGACAGGCACAGGTCACTCTATTTTCCCATCAGGAAGAAGAATTAAGCACAGGCTCAGTCTGCCGCCCGGAAGCAGAATAGGGCCTAAAGCAATCCTGCGCTTTTGCGGCCAGCTCCCAAGAGAGCGAGTTGAAAAATGGAGCTCAGGGGCACTGCAATTCACAAACCTGCAGACTTATAAATGATAACTCTCGTCTACCAATATATTGAGGGAAGGCAACAAAGAGGATTTGAAAGCAAGGCAGAATAGCAGGAAACAGATTTCAGGAAGCAGATTCGAATCGCCTTTAAAGCACAGGAAAAGCGGCAAAACCTCGACAATGATGCCCTTGGCCAAAAAGGGCGTATGCGTTTTTTCCTGAATATATTCAGGAAAAAACGCATACGCCCTTTTTGGCCAACCAAGCAACCTGGAAAGGCAAATCAGCGCTACAAAGAAGTCTCGCTTCCCATCGGTCAAAAGGGCCATGCTGAATAAAGTGTCAAAACCAGAAATGCAGGACAGGCCACGGAGAAACGGGAGCCTTGCTACGCTGATGGGCGGGATGTAAATTGCCAACAGCCACTCTGGAGAAGTGTACGGTGTGTCCTGAAACATTTACAAAACTCAGCTTAGAGAGCATAGGGCACTTCCACTCATGGGCGTATAAATTGGGAAAACTAAAAATCAGCAAGACACAAGCACCCCAAAGTTTAGGGCTGCTCTGTTGACAAGAACCTCCACTTCGTTACACCTTAAATATCCCAGGAAAGAGAAAAATGGATAAAGAAGTTGTGGTCCTTATGTACAATGGAATATCACTCAGCCATGAAATCAACGTCATAAGGCTAGTAGCAGCATGATGAGTGGATTTAGGTACGATGATTCTAAGTGAAATAAGTCACACAGAAAAAGACACTTATCATAAGATATCACTTATAGAGGGAATGTAAAAACCGCTACCTTTGAACTGCATTACAAAACAGAACAGAGTCACACGGTTAGAAAACACACTATGGCTGCCTAACGGGAAAGGTGAGGTGGGGTGATGCATAAAACAAGGGTTTCAAATTAGCTCAGATACCGTTCCATAAACCCAATATATAATAGACAAGACCTACTCCTTGCTCAGGGAACTGGACTCAACACCCCCTATTCACCGCCCAAGAATATATCTGACTAGTAAGAATCTTAAAACCTATGTATTGATATCTCTCTGTAAGTGAGTCAAGTGGGTGTAAAGGTGCATAAACGCAGCAGTGAAAAGCAGCTAAACCCCATTATAAAACTCAATTAATTTTAAAAACCCGTGAAACAAAGACAGTGAAAGAGAGAGAAATTCTCACAAAATTCGTTCAGGGGCTGTGATGCCACCTCGATTGACCATATCTAGACCTGCAGCCGATTGAGACATAAGGGTGGACACTCTTGGGGCTGAGAGGTTTGGTGAGGTTGGGTGAGCAAACGCAGACGCTTTAAAGTAATACTGTGTGGTACCCATCCCATGGGTCCCAAATCTCCAGGTTCAAGGGCATCTTCCTACATCGAAAACATGCATGAGAAACCCAGAAGATGGTCCACCGAGTGATCGGGAAAGGTTTCTAAAACGCACCTCATTTCTCATCTCCTTGTGCTCGAGTTCGCCATTCCAGCCGCTTTACTAGCAATCTCCCTCCTTGGAGAATCAGCACCTTTAACCTCCTGTTCCATACAGGTGGCAATTTGTCCTGAGGATGAACGGGGAGAGGGGGAACCAATGAGAGACTAGCTCTAGGTGTTGGGACAGGCACAGATCACTCTATTTTCCCATCAGGAAGAAGAATTAACCACAGGCTCAGTCTGCCGCCCGGAAGCAGAATAGGGCCTAAAGCAATCCTGCGCTTTTGCGGCCAGCTCCCAAGAGAGCGAGTTGAAAAATGGAGCTCAGGGGCACTGCAATTCACAAACCTGCAGACTTATAAATGATAACTCTCGTCTACAAATATATTGAGGGAAGGCAACAAAGAGGATTTGAAAGCAAGGCAGAATTGCAGGAAACAGATTTCAGGAGGCAGATTCGAATCGACTTTAAAGCACAGGAAAAGCGGCAAAACCTCGACAATGATGCCCTTGGCCAAAAAGGGCGTATGCGTTTTTTCCTGAATATATTCAGGAAAAAACGCATACGCCCTTTTTGGCCAACCAAGCAACCTGGAAAGGCAAATCAGCGCTACAAAGAAGTCTCGCTTCCCATCGGTCAAAAGGGCCATGCTGAATAAAGTGTCAAAACCAGAAATGCAGGACAGGCCACGGAGAAACGGGAGCTTTGCTACGCTGATGGGCGGGATGTAAATTGCCAACAGCCACTCTGGAGAAGTGTACGGTGTGTCTTGAAACATTTACAAAACTCAGCTTAGAGAGCATAGGGCACTTCCACTCATGGGCGTATAAATTGGGAAAACTAAAAATCAGCAAGACACAAGCACCCCAAAGTTTAGGGCTGCTCTGTTGACAAGAACCTCCACTTCGTTATACCTTAAATATCCCAGGAAAGAGAAAAATGGATAAAGAATTTGTGGTCCTTATGTACAATGGAATATCACTCAGCCATGAAATCAACGTCATAAGGCTAGTAGCAGCATGATGAGTGGATTTAGGTACGACGATTCTAAGTGTAATAAGTCACACAGAAAAAGACACTTATCATAAGATATCACCTATAGAGGGAATGTAAAAACCGCTGCCCTTGAACTGAATTACAAAACAGAACAGAGTCACACAGTTAGAAAACACACTATGGCTGCCTAACGGCAAAGGTGAGGTGGGGTGATGCATAAAACAATGGTTTCAAATTAGCTCAGATACCGTTGCATAAACCCAATACGTAATAGACAAGACCTACTCCTTGCTCAGGGAACTGGACTCAACACCCCCTATTCACCGCCCAAGAGTATATCTGACTAGTAAGAATCTTAAAACCTATGTATTGATATCTCTCTGTAAGTGAGTCAAGTGGGTGTAAAGCTGCATAAACACAGCAGTGAAAAGCAGCTAAACCCCATTATAAAACTCAATTAATTTTAAAAACCCGTGAAACAAAGACAGTGAAAGAGAGAGAAATTCTCACAAAATTCGTTCAGGGGCTGTGATGCCACCTGGATTGACCATACCTAGACCTGCAGCTGATTGAGACATAAGGGTGGACACACTTGGGGCTGAGAGGTTTGGTGAGGTTGGGTGAGCAAACGCAGACGCTTTAAAGTAATACTGCGTGGTACCCATCCCATGGGTCCCAAATCTCCAGGTTCAAGGGCATCTGCCTACATCGAAAACAGGCATGAGAAACCCTGAAGATGGTCCACCGAGTGATCGGGAAAGATTTCTAAAACGCACCTCATTTCTCATCTCCTTGTGCTCGGGTTCACCATTCCAGCCGCTTTACTAGCAGTCTCCCTCCTTGGAGAATCAGCACCTTTAACCTCCTGTTCCATACAGGTTGCAATTTGTCCTGAGGGTGAACGGGAAGAGGGGGAACCAATGAGAGACTAGCTCTAGGTGTTGGGACAGGCACAGGTCACTCTATTTTACCATCAGGAAGAAGAATTAAGCACAGGCTCAGTCTGCCGCCCGGAAGCAGAATAGGGCCTAAAGAAAACCTTGCGCTTTTGCGGCCAGCTCCCAAGAGACCGAGTTGAAAAATGGAGCTCAGGGGCACTGCAATTCACAAACCTGCAGACTTATAAATGATAACTCTCGTCTACAAATATATTGAGGGAAGGCAACAAAGAGGATTTGAAAGCAAGGCAGAATTGCAGGAAACAGATTTCAGGAGGCAGATTCGAATCGCCTTTAAAGCACAGGAAAAGCGGCAAAACCTCGACAATGATGCCCTTGGCCAAAAAGGGCGTATGCGTTTTTTCCTGAATATATTCAGGAAAAAACGCATACGCCCTTTTTGGCCAACCAAGCAACCTGGAAAGGCAAATCAGCGCTACAAAGAAGTCTCGCTTCCCATCGGTCAAAAGGGCCATGCTGAATAAAGTGTCAAAACCAGAAATGCAGGACAGGCCACGGAGAAACGGGAGCCTTGCTACGCTGATGGGCGGGATGTAAATTGCAAACAGCCACTCTGGAGAAGTGTACGGTGTGTCCTGAAACATTTACAAAACTCAGCTTAGAGAGCATAGGGCACTTCCACTCATGGGCGTATAAATTGGGAAAACTAAAAATCAGCAAGACACAAGCACCCCAAAGTTTAGGGCTGCTCTGTTGACAAGAACCTCCACTTCGTTACACCTTAAATATCCCAGGAAAGAGAAAAATGGATAAAGAAGTTGTGGTCCTTATGTACAATGGAATATCACTCAGCCATGAAATCAACGTCATAAGGCTAGTAGCAGCATTATGAGTGGATTTAGGCACGATGATTCTAAGTGAAATAAGTCACACAGAAAAAGACACTTATCATAAGATATCACTTATAGAGGGAATGTAAAAACCGCTACCCTTGAACTGCATTACAAAACAGAACAGAGTCACACGGTTAGAAAACACACTATGGCTGCCTAACGGGAAAGGTGAGGTGGGGTGATGCATAAAACAAGGGTTTCAAATTAGCTCAGATACCGTTCCATAAACACAATATGTAATAGACAAGACCTACTCCTTGCTCAGGGAACTGGACTCAACACCCCCTATTCACCGCCCAAGAGTATATCTGACTAGTAAGAATCTTAAAACCTATGTATTGATATCTCTCTGTAAGTGAGTCAAGTGGGTGTAAAGCTGCATAAACACAGCAGTGAAAAGCAGCTAAACCCCATTATAAAACTCAATTAATTTTAAAAACCCGTGAAACAAAGACAGTGAAAGAGAGAGAAATTCTCACAAAATTCGTTCAGGGGCTGTGATGCCACCTGGATTGACCATACCTAGACCTGCAACTGATTGAGACATAAGGGTGGACACACTTGGGGCTGAGAGGTTTGGTGAGGTTGGGTGAGCAAACGCAGACGCTTTAAAGTAATACTGCGTGGTACCCATCCCATGGGTCCCAAATCTCCAGGTTCAAGGGCATCTTCCTACATCGAAAACATGCATGAGAAACCCAGAAGATGGTCCACCGAGTGATCGGGAAAGGTTTCTAAAACGCACCTCATTTCTCGTCTGATGGTGCTCGGGTTCGCCATTCCAGCCGCTTTACTAGCAATCTCCCTCCTTGCAGAATCAGCACCTTTAACCTCCTGTTCCATACAGGTGGCAATTTGAACTGAGGATGAACGGGAAGACGGGGAACCAATGAGAGACTAGCTCTAGGTGTTGGGACAGGCACAGGTCACTCTATTTTCCCATCAGGAAGAAGAATTAACCACAGGCTCAGTCTGCCGCCCGGAAGCAGAATAGGGCCTAAAGCAATCCTGCGCTTTTGCGGCCAGCTCCCAAGAGAGCGAGTTGAAAAATGGAGCTCAGGGGCACTGCAATTCACAAACCTGCAGACTTATAAATGATAACTCTCGTCTACAAATATATTGAGGGAAGGCAACAAAGAGGATTTGAAAGCAAGGCAGAATTGCAGGAAACAGATTTCAGGAGGCAGATTCGAATCGCCTTTAAAGCACAGGAAAAGCGGCAAAACCTCGACAATGATGCCCTTGGCCAAAAAGGGCGTATGCGTTTTTTCCTGAATATATTCAGGAAAAAACGCATACGCCCTTTTTGGCCAACCAAGCAACCTGGAAAGGCAAATCAGCGCTACAAAGAAGTCTCGCTTCCCATCGGTCAAAAGGGCCATGCTGAATAAAGTGTCAAAACCAGAAATGCAGGACAGGCCACGGAGAAACGGGAGCCTTGCTACGCTGATGGGCGGGATGTAAATTGCCAACAGCCACTCTGGAGAAGTGTACGGTGTGTCCTGAAACATTTACAAAACTCAGCTTAGAGAGCATAGGGCACTTCCACTCATGGGCGTATAAATTGGGAAAACTAAAAATCAGCAAGACACAAGCACCCCAAAGTTTAGGGCTGCTCTGTTGACAAGAACCTCCAGTTCGTTGCACCTTAAATATCCCAGGAAAGAGAAAAATGGATAAAGAAGTTGTGGTCCTTATGTACAATGGAATATCACTCAGCCATGAAATCAACGTCATAAGGCTAGTAGCAGCATGATGAGTGGATTTAGGTACGACGATTCTAAGTGAAATAAGTCACACAGAAAAAGACACTTATCATAAGATATCACCTATAGAGGGAATGTAAAAACCGCTGCCCTTGAACTGAATTACCAAACAGAACAGAGTCACACGGTTAGAAAACACACTATGGCTGCCTAACGGGAAAGGTGAGGTGGGGTGATGCATAAAATAAGGGTTTCAAATTAGCTCAGATACCGTTCCATAAACCCAATACATAATAGACAAGACCTACTCCTTGCTCAGGGAACTGGACTCAACACCCCCTATTCACCGCCCAAGAGTATATCTGACTAGTAAGAATCTTAAAACCTATGTATTGATATCTCTCTGTAAGTGAGTCAAGTGGGTGTAAAGCTGCATAAACACAGCAGTGAAAAGCAGCTAAACCCCATTATAAAACTCAATTAATTTTAAAAACCCGTGAAACAAAGACAGTGAAAGGGAGAGAAATTCTTACAAAATTCGTTCAGGCGCTGTGATGCCACCTGGATTGACCATATCTAGACCCGCAGCTGATTGAGACATAAGGGTGGACACTCTTGGGGCTGAGGGGTTTGGTGAGGTTCGGTGAGCAAACGCAGACGCTTTAAAGTAATACTGCGTGGTACCCATCCCATGGGTCCCAAATCTCCAGGTTCAAGGGCATCTTCCTACATCGAAAACATGCATGAGAAACCCAGAAGATGGTCCACCGAGTGATCGGGAAAGGTTTCTAAAACGCACCTCATTTCTCGTCTCCTTGTGTTCGGGTTCGCCATTCCAGCCGCTTTCCTAGCAATCTCCCTCCTTGGAGAATCAGCACCTTTAACCTCCTGTTCCATACAGGTTGCAATTTGTCCTGAGGGTGAACGGGAAGAGGGGGAACCAATGAGAGACTAGCTCTAGGTGTTGGGACAGGCACAGGTCACTCTATTTTCCCATCAGGAAGAAGAATTAAGCACAGGCTCAGTCTGCCGCCCGGAAGCAGAATAGGGCCTAAAGCAATCCTGCGCTTTTGCGGCCAGCTCCCAAGAGAGCGAGTTGAAAAATGGAGCTCAGGGGCACTGCAATTCACAAACCTGCAGACTTATAAATGTTAACTCTCGTCCACAAATAGATTGAGGGAAAGCAACGAAGAGGATTTGAAAGCAAGGCAGAATTGCAGGAAACAGATTTCAGGAGGCAGATTCGAATCGCCTTTAAAGCACAGGAAAAGCGGCAAAACCTCGACAATGATGCCCTTGGCCAAAAAGGGCGTATGCGTTTTTTCCTGAATATATTCAGGAAAAAACGCATACGCCCTTTTTGGCCAACCAAGCAACCTGGAAAGGCAAATCAGCGCTACAAAGAAGTCTCGCTTCCCATCGGTCAAAAGGGCCATGCTGAATAAAGTGTCAAAACCAGAAATGCAGGACAGGCCACGGAGAAACGGGAGCCTTGCTACGCTGATGGGCGGGATGTAAATTGCCAACAGCCACTCTGGAGAAGTGTACGGTGTGTCCTGAAACATTTACAAAACTCAGCTTAGAGAGCATAGGGCACTTCCACTCATGGGCGTATAAATTGGGAAAACTAAAAATCAGCAAGACACAAGCACCCCAAAGTTTAGGGCTGCTCTGTTGACAAGAACTTCCACTTCGTTACACCTTAAATATCCCAGGAAAGAGAAAAATGGATAAAGAAGTTGTGGTCCTTATGTACAATGGAATATCACTCAGCCATGAAATCAACGTCATAAGGCTAGTAGCAGCATTATGAGTGGATTTAGGTACGATGATTCTAAGTGAAATAAGTCACACAGAAAAAGACACTTATCGTAAGATATCACTTATAGAGGGAATGTAAAAACCGCTGCCCTTGAACTGAATTACAAAACAGTACAGAGTCACACGGTTAGAAAACACACTATGGCTGCCTAACGGCAAAGGTGAGGTGGGGTGATGCATAAAACAAGGGTTTCAAATTAGCTCAGATACCGTTCCATAAACCCAATATGTAATAGACAAGACCTACTCCTTGCTCAGGGAACTGGACTCAACACCCCTTATTCACCGCCCAAGAATATATCTGACTAGTAAGAATCTTAAAACTTATGTATTGATATCTCTCTGTAAGTGAGTCAAGTGGGTGTAAAGCTGCATAAACACAGCAGTGAAAAGCAGCTAAACCCCATTATAAAACTCAATTAATTTTAAAAACCCGTGAAACAAAGACAGTGAAAGAGAGAGAAATTCTCACAAAATTCGTTCAGGGGCTGTGATGCCACCTCGATTGACCATATCTAGACCTGCAGCCGATTGAGACATAAGGGTGGACACTCTTGGGGCTGAGAGGTTTGGTGAGGTTGGGTGAGCAAACGCAGACGCTTTAAAGTAATACTGCGTGGTACCCATCCCATGGGTCCCAAATCTCCAGGTTCCAGGGCATCTTCCTACATCGAAAACATGCATGAGAAACCCAGAAGATGGTCCACCGAGTGATCGGGAAAGGTTTCTAAAACGCACCTCATTTCTCGTCTCCTTGTGCTCGGGTTCGCCATTCCAGCCGCTTTACTAGCAATCTCCCTCCTTGGAGAATCAGCACCTTTAACCTCCTGTTCCATACAGGTGGCAATTTGAACTGAGGGTGAACGGGAAGACGGGGAACCAATGAGAGACTAGCTCTAGGTGTTCGGACAGGCACAGGTCACTCTATTTTCCCATCAGGAAGAAGAATTAACCACAGGCTCAGCCTGCCGCCCGGAAGCAGAATAGGGCGTAAAGCAATCCTGCGCTTTTGCGGCCAGCTCCCAAGAGAGCGAGTTGAAAAATGGAGCTCAGGGGCACTGCAATTCACAAACCTGCAGACTTATAAATGATAACTCTCGTCTACAAATATATTGAGGGAAGGCAACAAAGAGGATTTGAAAGCAAGGCAGAATTGCAGGAAACAGATTTCAGGAGGCAGATTCGAATCGCCTTTAAAGCACAGGAAAAGCGGCAAAACCTCGACAATGATGCCCTTGGCCAAAAAGGGCGTATGCGTTTTTTCCTGAATATATTCAGGAAAAAACGCATACGCCCTTTTTGGCCAACCAAGCAACCTGGAAAGGCAAATCAGCGCTACAAAGAAGTCTCGCTCCCCATCGGTCAAAAGGGCCATGCTGAATAAAGTGTCAAAACCAGAAATGCAGGACAGGCCACGGAGAAACGGGAGCCTTGCTACGCTGATGGGCGGGATGTAAATTGCCAACAGCCACTCTGGAGAAGTGTACGGTGTGTCCTGAAACATTTACAAAACTCAGCTTAGAGAGCATAGGGCACTTCCACTCATGGGCGTATAAATTGGGAAAACTAAAAATCAGCAGGACACAAGCACCCCAAAGTTTAGGGCTGCTCTGTTGACAAGAACCTCCACTTCGTTACACCTTAAATATCCCAGGAAAGGGAAAAATGGATAAAGAAGTTGTGGTCCTTATGTACAATGGAATATGACTCAGCCATGAAATCAACATCATAAGGCTAGTAGCAGCATGATGAGTGGATTTAGGTACGACGATTCTAAGTGAAATAAGTCACACAGAAAAAGACACTTATCGTAAGATATCACTTATAGAGGGAATGTAAAAACCGCTACCCTTGAACTGAATTACAAAACAGTACAGAGTCACACGGTTAGAAAACACACTATGGCTGCCTAACGGCAATGGTGAGGTGGGGTGATGCATAAAACAAGGGTTTCAAATTAGCTCAGATACCGTTCCATAAACCCAATATGTAATAGACAAGACCTACTCCTTGCTCAGGGAACTGGACTGAACACCCCTTATTCACCGCCCAAGAATATATCTGACTAGTAAGAATCTTAAAACTTATGTATTGATATCTCTCTGTAAGTGAGTCAAGTGGGTGTAAAGCTGCATAAACACAGCAGTGAAAAGCAGCTAAACCCCATTATAAAACTCAATTAATTTTAAAAACCCGTGAAACAAAGACAGTGAAAGAGAGAGAAATTCTCACAAAATTCGTTCAGGGGCTGTGATGCCACCTCGATTGACCATATCTAGACCTGCAGCCGATTGAGACATAAGGGTGGACACTCTTGGGGCTGAGAGGTTTGGTGAGGTTGGGTGAGCAAACGCAGACGCTTTAAAGTAATACTGTGTGGTACCCATCCCATGGGTCCCAAATCTCCAGGTTCAAGGGCCTCTTCCTACATCGAAAACATGCATGAGAAACCCAGAAGATGGTCCACCGAGTGATCGGGAAAGGTTTCTAAAACGCACCTCATTTCTCGTCTGATGGTGCTCGGGTTCGCCATTCCAGCCGCTTTACTAGCAATCTCCCTCCTTGCAGAATCAGCACCTTTAACCTCCTGTTCCATACAGGTGGCAATTTGAACTGAGGATGAACGGGAAGACGGGGAACCAATGAGAGACTAGCTCTAGGTGTTGGGACAGGCACAGGTCACTCTATTTTCCCATCAGGAAGAAGAATTAACCACAGGCTCAGTCTGCCGCCCGGAAGCAGAATAGGGCCTAAAGCAATCCTGCGCTTTTGCGGCCAGCTCCCAAGAGAGCGAGTTGAAAAATGGAGCTCAGGGGCACTGCAATTCACAAACCTGCAGACTTATAAATGATAACTCTCGTCTACAAATATATTGAGGGAAGGCAACAAAGAGGATTTGAAAGCAAGGCAGAATTGCAGGAAACAGATTTCAGGAGGCAGATTCGAATCGCCTTTAAAGCACAGGAAAAGCGGCAAAACCTCGACAATGATGCCCTTGGCCAAAAAGGGCGTATGCGTTTTTTCCTGAATATATTCAGGAAAAAACGCATACGCCCTTTTTGGCCAACCAAGCAACCTGGAAAGGCAAATCAGCGCTACAAAGAAGTCTCGCTTCCCATCGGTCAAAAGGGCCATGCTGAATAAAGTGTCAAAACCAGAAATGCAGGACAGGCCACGGAGAAACGGGAGCCTTGCTACGCTGATGGGCGGGATGTAAATTGCCAACAGCCACTCTGGAGAAGTGTACGGTGTGTCCTGAAACATTTACAAAACTCAGCTTAGAGAGCATAGGGCACTTCCACTCATGGGCGTATAAATTGGGAAAACTAAAAATCAGCAAGACACAAGCACCCCAAAGTTTAGGTCTGCTCTGTTGACAAGAACCTCCACTTCGTTGCACCTTAAATATCCCAGGAAAGAGAAAAATGGATAAAGAAGTTGTGGTCCTTATGTACAATGGAATATCACTCAGCCATGAAATCAACGTCATAAGGCTAGTAGCAGCATGATGATTGGATTTAGGTACGACGATTCTAAGTGAAATAAGTCACACAGAAAAAGACACTTATCATAAGATATCACCTATAGAGGGAATGTAAAAACCGCTGCCCTTGAACTGAATTACAAAACAGAACAGAGTCACACGGTTAGAAAACACACTATGGCTGCCTAACGGGAAAGGTGAGGTGGGGTGATGCATAAAATAAGGGTTTCAAATTAGTTCAGATACCGTTCCATAAACCCAATACGTAATAGACAAGACCTACTCCTTGCTCAGGGAACTGGACTCAACACCCCCTATTCACCGCCCAAGAGTATATCTGACTAGTAAGAATCTTAAAACCTATGTATTGATATCTCTCTGTAAGTGAGTCAAGTGGGTGTAAAGCTGCATAAACACAGCAGTGAAAAGCAGCTAAACCCCATTATAAAACTCAATTAATTTTAAAAACCCGTGAAACAAAGACAGTGAAAGGGAGAGAAATTCTTACAAAATTCGTTCAGGCGCTGTGATGCCACCTGGATTGACCATATCTAGACCCGCAGCTGATTGAGACATAAGGGTGGACACTCTTGGGGCTGAGAGGTTTGGTGAGGTTGGGTGAGCAAACGCAGACGCTTTAAAGTAATACTGCGTGGTACCCATCCCATGGGTCCCAAATCTCCAGGTTCAAGGGCATCTTCCTACATCGAAAACATGCATGAGAAACCCAGAAGATGGTCCACCGAGTGATCGGGAAAGGTTTCTAAAACGCACCTCATTTCTCGTCTCCTTGTGCTCGGGTTCACCATTCCAGCCGCTTTACTAGCAATCTCCCTCCTTGGAGAATCAGCACCTTTAACCTCCTGTTCCATACAGGTGGCAATTTGAACTGAGGGTGAACGGGAAGACGGGGAACCAATGAGAGACTAGCTCTAGGTGTTGGGACAGGCACAGGTCACTCTATTTTCCCATCAGGAAGAAGAATTAACCACAGGCTCAGCCTGCCGCCCGGAAGCAGAATAGGGCCTAAAGCAATCCTGCGCTTTTGCGGCCAGCTCCCAAGAGAGCGAGTTGAAAAATGGAGCTCAGGGGCACTGCAATTCACAAACCTGCAGACTTATAAATGATAACTCTCGTCTACAAATATATTGAGGGAAGGCAACAAAGAGGATTTGAAAGCAAGGCAGAATTGCAGGAAACAGATTTCAGGAGGCAGATTCGAATCGCCTTTAAAGCACAGGAAAAGCGGCAAAACCTCGACAATGATGCCCTTGGCCAAAAAGGGCGTATGCGTTTTTTCCTGAATATATTCAGGAAAAAACGCATACGCCCTTTTTGGCCAACCAAGCAACCTGGAAAGGCAAATCAGCGCTACAAAGAAGTCTCGCTTCCCATCGGTCAAAAGGGCCATGCTGAATAAAGTGTCAAAACCAGAAATGCAGGACAGGCCACGGAGAAACGGGAGCCTTGCTACGCTGATGGGCGGGATGTAAATTGCCAATAGCCACTCTGGAGAAGTGTACGGTGTGTCCTGAAACATTTACAAATCTCAGCTTAGAGAGCATAGGGCACTTCCACTCATGGGCGTATAAACTGGGAAAACTAAAAATCAGCAAGACACAAGCACCCCAAAGTTTAGGGCTGCTCTGTTGACAAGAACCTCCACTTCGTTACACCTTAAATATCCCAGGAAAGAGAAAAATGGATAAAGAAGTTGTGGTCCTTATGTACAATGGAATATCACTCAGCCATGAAATCAACGTCATAAGGCTAGTAGCAGCATGATGAGTGGATTTAGGTACGACGATTCTAAGTGAAATAAGTCACACAGAAAAAGACACTTATCATAAGATATCACCTATAGAGGGAATGTAAAATCTGCTGCCCTTGAACTGAATTACAAAACAGAACAGAGTCACACGGTTAGAAAACACACTATGGCTGCCTAACGGCAAAGGTGAGGTGGGGTGATGCATAAAACAAGGGTTTCAAATTAGCTCAGATACCGTTCCATAAACCCAATACGTAATAGACAAGACCTACTCCTTGCTCAGGGAACTGGACTCAACACCCCCTATTCACCGCCCAAGAGTATATCTGACTAGTAAGAATCTTAAAACCTATGTATTGATATCTCTCTGTAAGTGAGTCAAGTGGGTGTAAAGCTGCATAAACACAGCAGTGAAAAGCAGCTAAACCCCATTATAAAACTCAATTAATATTAAAAACCCGTGAAACAAAGACAGTGAAAGGGAGATAAATACTTACAAAATTCGTTCAGGCGCTGTGATGCCACCTGGATTGACCATATCTAGACCCGCAGCTGATTGAGACATAAGGGTGGACACTCTTGGGGCTGAGGGGTTTGGTGAGGTTCGGTGAGCAAACGCAGACGCTTTAAAGTAATACTGCGTGGTACCCATCCCATGGGTCCCAAATCTCCAGGTTCAAGGGCATCTTCATACATCGAAAACATGCATGAGAAACCCAGAAGATGGTCCACCGAGTGATCGGGAAAGGTTTCTAAAACGCACCTCATTTCTCGTCTCCTTGTGCTCGGGTTCGCCATTCCAGCCGCTTTACTAGCAATCTCCCTCCTTGGAAAATCAGCACCTTTAACCTCCTGTTCCATACAGGTTGCAATTTGTCCTGAGGGTGAACGGGAAGAGGGGGAACCAATGAGAGACTAGCTCTAGGTGTTGGGACAGGCACAGGTCACTCTATTTTCCCATCAGGAAGAAGAATTAACCACAGGCTCAGTCTGCCGCCCTGAAGCAGAATAGGGCCTAAAGCAATCCTGCGCTTTTGCGGCCAGCTCCCAAGAGAGCGAGTTGAAAAATGGAGCTCAGGGGCACTGCAATTCACAAACCTGCAGACTTATAAATGATAACTCTCGTCTACAAATATATTGAGGGAAGGCAACAAAGAGGATTTGAAAGCAAGGCAGAATTGCAGGAAACAGATTTCAGGAGGCAGATTCGAATCGCCTTTAAAGCACAGGAAAAGCGGCAAAACCTCGACAATGATGCCCTTGGCCAAAAAGGGCGTATGCGTTTTTTCCTGAATATATTCAGGAAAAAACGCATACGCCCTTTTGGCCAACCAAGCAACCTGGAAAGGCAAATCAGCGCTACAAAGAAGTCTCGCTTCCCATCGGTCAAAAGGGCCATGCTGAATAAAGTGTCAAAACCAGAAATGCAGGACAGGCCACGGAGAAACGGGAGCCTTGCTACGCTGATGGGCGGGATGTAATTTGCCAACAGCCACTCTGGAGAAGTGTACGGTGTGTCCTGAAACATTTACAAAACTCAGCTTAGAGAGCATAGGGCACTTCCACTCATGGGCGTATAAATTGGGAAAACTAAAAATCAGCAAGACACAAGCACCCCAAAGTTTAGGGCTGCTCTGTTGACAAGAACCTCCACTTCGTTACACCTTAAATATCCCAGGAAAGAAAAAAATGGATAAAGAAGTTGTGGTCCTTATGTACAATGGAATATCACTCAGCCATGAAATCAACGTCATAAGGCTAGTAGCAGCATGATGAGTGGATTTAGGTACGACGATTCTAAGTCAAATAAGTCACACAGAAAAAGACACTTATCATAAGATATCACCGATAGAGGGAATGTAAAAACCGCTGCCCTTGAACTGAATTACAAAACAGAACAGAGTCACACGGTTAGAAAACACACTATGGCTGCCTAACGGGAAAGGTGAGGTGGGGTGATGCATAAAACAAGGGTTTCAAATTAGCTCAGATACCGTTCCATAAACCCAATACGTAATAGACAAGACCTACTCCTTGCTCAGGGAACTGGACTCACCACCCCCTATTCACCGCCCAAGAGTATATCCGACTAGTAAGAATCTTAAAACCTATGTATAGATATCTCTCTGTAAGTGAGTCAAGTGGGTGTAAAGCTGCATAAACACAGCAGTGAAAAGCAGCTAAACCCCATTATAAAACTCAATTAATTTTAAAAACCCGTGAAACAAAGACAGTGAAAGGGAGAGAAATTCTTACAAAATTCGTTCAGGCGCTGTGATGCCACCTGGATTGACCATATCTAGACCCGCAGCTGATTGAGACATAAGGGTGGACACTCTTGGGGCTGAGGGGTTTGGTGAGGTTCGGTGAGCAAACGCAGACGCTTTAAAGTAATACTGCGTGGTACCCATCCCATGGGTCCCAAATCTCCAGGTTCAAGGGCATCTTCCTACATCGAAAACATGCATGAGAAACCCAGAAGATGGTCCACCGAGTGATCGGGAAACGATTCTAAAACGTACCTCATTTCTCGTTTCCTTGTGCTCGGCTTCGCCATTCCAGCCGCTTTACTAGCAATCTCCCTCCTTGGAGAATCAGCACCTTTAACCTCCTGTTCCATACAGGCGGCAATTTGAACTGAGGGTGAACGGGAAGACGGGGAACCAATGAGAGACTAGCTCTAGGTGTTGGGACAGGCACAGGTCACTCTATTTTCCCATCAGGAAGAAGAATTAACCACAGGCTCAGTCTGCCGCCCGGAAGCAGAATAGGGCCTAAAGCAATCCTGCGCTTTTGCGGCCAGCTCCCAAGAGAGCGAGTTGAAAAATGGAGCTCAGGGGCACTGCAATTCACAAACCTGCAGACTTATAAATGATAACTCTCGTCTACAAATATATTGAGGGAAGGCAACAAAGAGGATTTGAAAGCAAGGCAGAATTGCAGGAAACAGATTTCAGGAGGCAGATTCGAATCGCCTTTAAAGCACAGGAAAAGCGGCAAAACCTCGACAATGATGCCCTTGGCCAAAAAGGGCGTATGCGTTTTTTCCTGAATATATTCAGGAAAAAACGCATACGCCCTTTTTGGCCAACCAAGCAACCTGGAAAGGCAAATCAGCGCTACAAAGAAGTCTCGCTTCCCATCGGTCAAAAGGGCCATGCTGAATAAAGTGTCAAAACCAGAAATGCAGGACAGGCCACGGAGAAACGGGAGCCTTGCTACGCTGATGGGCGGGATGTAAATTGCCAACAGCCACTCTGGAGAAGTGTACGGTGTGTCCTGAAACATTTACAAATCTCAGCTTAGAGAGCATAGGGCACTTCCACTCATGGGCGTATAAATTGGGAAAACTAAAAATCAGCAAGACACAAGCACCCCAAAGTCTAGGGCTGCTCTGTTGACAAGAACCTCCACTTCGTTACACCTTAAATATCCCAGGAAAGAGAAAAATGGATAAAGAAGTTGTGGTCCTTATGTACAATGGAATATCACTCAGCCATGAAATCAACGTCATAAGGCTAGTAGCAGCATGATGAGTGGATTTAGGTACGACAATTCTAAGTCAAATAAGTCACACAGAAAAAGACACTTATCATAAGATATCACCTATAGAGGGAATGTAAAAACCGCTGCCCTTGAACTGAATTACAAAACAGAACAGAGTCACACGGTTAGAAAACACACTATGGCTGCCTAACGGCAAAGGTGAGGTGGGGTGATGCATAAAACAAGGGTTTCAAATTAGCTCAGATACCGTTCCATAAACCCAATACATAATAGACAAGACCTACTCCTTGCTCAGGGAACTGGACTCAACACCCCCTATTCACCGCCCAAGAGTATATCTGACTAGTAAGAATCTTAAAACCTATGTATTGATATCTCTCTGTAAGTGAGTCAAGTGGGTGTAAAGCTGCATAAACACAGCAGTGAAAAGCAGCTAAACCCCATTATAAAACTCAATTAATTTTAAAAACCCGTGAAACAAAGACAGTGAAAGGGAGAGAAATTCTTACAAAATTCGTTCAGGTGCTGTGATGCCACCTGGATTGACCATATCTAGACCCGCAGCTGATTGAGACATAAGGGTGGACACTCTTGGGGCTGAGGGGTTTGGTGAGGTTCGGTGAGCAAACGCAGACGCTTTAAAGTAATACTGCGTGGTACCCATCCCATGGGTCCCAAATCTCCAGGTTCAAGGGCATCTTCGTACATCGAAAACATGCATGAGAAACCCAGAAGATGGTCCACCGAGTGATCGGGAAAGGTTTCTAAAACGCACCTCATTTCTCGTCTCCTTGTGCTCGGGTTCGCCATTCCAGCCGCTTTACTAGCAATCTCCCTCCTTGGAGAATCAGCACCTTTAACCTCCTGTTCCATACAGGTTGCAATTTGTCCTGAGGGTGAACGGGAAGAGGGGGAACCAATGAGAGACTAGCTCTAGGTGTTGGGACAGGCACAGGTCACTCTATTTTCCCATCAGGAAGAAGAATTAACCACAGGCTCAGTCTGCCGCCCGGAAGCAGAATAGGGCCTAAAGCAATCCTGCGCTTTTGCGGCCAGCTCCCAAGAGAGCGAGTTGAAAAATGGAGCTCAGGGGCACTGCAATTCACAAACCTGCAGACTTATAAATGATAACTCTCGTCTACAAATATATTGAGGGAAGGCAACAAAGAGGATTTGAAAGCAAGGCAGAATTGCAGGAAACAGATTTCAGGAGGCAGATTCGAATCGCCTTTAAAGCACAGGAAAAGCGGCAAAACCTCGACAATGATGCCCTTGGCCAAAAAGGGCGTATGCGTTTTTTCCTGAATATATTCAGGAAAAAACGCATACGCCCTTTTTGGCCAACCAAGCAACCTGGAAAGGCAAATCAGCGCTACAAGAAGTCTCGCTTCCCATCGGTCAAAAAGGCCATGCTGAATAAAGTGTCAAAACCAGAAATGCAGGACAGGCCACGGAGAAACGGGAGCCTTGCTACGCTGATGGGCGGGATGTAATTTGCCAAGAGCCACTCTGGAGAAGTGTACGGTGTGTCCTGAAACATTTACAAAACTCAGCTTAGAGAGCATAGGGCACTTCCACTCATGGGCGTATAAATTGGGAAAACTAAAAATCAGCAAGACACAAGCACCCCAAAGTTTAGGGCTGCTCTGTTGACAAGAACCTCCACTTCGTTACACCTTAAATATCCCAGGAAAGAAAAAAATGGATAAAGAAGTTGTGGTCCTTATGTACAATGGAATATCACTCAGCCATGAAATCAACGTCATAAGGCTAGTAGCAGCATGATGAGTGGATTTAGGTACGACGATTCTAAGTCAAATAAGTCACACAGAAAAAGACACTTATCATAAAATATCACCGATAGAGGGAATGTAAAAACCGCTGCCCTTGAACTGAATTACAAAACAGAACAGAGTCACACGGTTAGAAAACACACTATGGCTGCCTAACGGCAAAGGTGAGGTGGGGTGATGCATAAAACAAGGGTTTCAAATTAGCTCAGATACCGTTCCATAAACCCAATACGTAATAGACAAGACCTACTCCTTGCTCAGGGAACTGGACTCACCACCCCCTATTCACCGCCCAAGAGTATATCCGACTAGTAAGAATCTTAAAACCTATGTATTGATATCTCTCTGTAAGTGAGTCAAGTGGGTGTAAAGCTGCATAAACACAGCAGTGAAAAGCAGCTAAACCCCATTATAAAACTCAATTAATTTTAAAAACCCGTGAAACAAAGACAGTGAAAGGGAGAGAAATTCTTACAAAATTCGTTCAGGCGCTGTGATGCCACCTGGATTGACCATATCTAGACCCGCAGCTGATTGAGACATAAGGGTGGACACTCTTGGGGCTGAGGGGTTTGGTGAGGTTCGGTGAGCAAACGCAGACGCTTTAAAGTAATACTGCGTGGTACCCATCCCATGGGTGCCAAATCTCCAGGTTCAAGGGCATCTTCCTACATCGAAAACATGCATGAGAAACCCAGAAGATGGTCCACCGAGTGATCGGGAAAGGTTTCTAAAACGTACTTCATTTCTCGTCTCCTTGTGCTCGGGTTCGCCATTCCAGCCGCTTTACTAGCAATCTCCCTCCTTGGAGAATCAGCACCTTTAACCTCCTGTTCCATACAGGTGGCAATTTGAACTGAGGGTGAACGGGAAGACGGGGAACCAATGAGAGACTAGCTCTAGGTGTTGGGACAGGCACAGGTCACTCTATTTTCCCATCAGGAAGAAGAATTAAGCACAGGCTCAGTCTGCCGCCCGGAAGCAGAATAGGGCCTAAAGCAATCCTGCGCTTTTGCGGCCAGCTCCCAAGAGAGCGAGTTGAAAAATGGAGCTCAGGGGCACTGCAATTCACAAACCTGCAGACTTATAAATGATAACTCTCGTCTACAAATATATTGAGGGAAGGCAACAAAGAGGATTTGAAAGCAAGGCAGATTTGCAGGCAACAGATTTCAGGAGGCAGATTCGAATCGCCTTTAAAGCACAGGAAAAGCGGCAAAACCTCGACAATGATGCCCTTGGCCAAAAAGGGCGTATGCGTTTTTTCCTGAATATATTCAGGAAAAAACGCATACGCCCTTTTTGGCCAACCAAGCAACCTGGAAAGGCAAATCAGCGCTACAAAGAAGTCTCGCTTCCCATCGGTCAAAAGGGCCATGCTGAATAAAGTGTCAAAACCAGAAATGCAGGACAGGCCACGGAGAAACGGGAGCCTTGCTAGGCTGATGGGCGGGATGTAAATTGCCAACAGCCACTCTGGAGAAGTGTACGGTGTGTCCTGAAACATTTACAAATCTCAGCTTAGAGAGCATAGGGCACTTCCACTCATGGGCGTATAAATTGGGAAAACTAAAAATCAGCAAGACACAAGCACCCCAAAGTTTAGGGCTGCTCTGTTGACAAGAACCTCCACTTCGTTACACCTTAAATATCCCAGGAAAGAGAAAAATGGATAAAGAAGTTGTGGTCCTTATGTACAATGGAATATCACTCAGCCATGAAATCAACGTCATAAGGCTAGTAGCAGCATGATGAGTGGATTTAGGTACGACGATTCTAAGTCAAATAAGTCACACAGAAAAAGACACTTATCATAAGATATCACCGATAGAGGGAATGTAAAAACCGCTGCCCTTGAACTGAATTACAAAACAGAACAGAGTCCCACGGTTAGAAAACACACTATGGCTGCCTAACGGCAAAGGTGAGGTGGGGTGATGCATAAAACAAGGGTTTCAAATTAGCTCAGATACCGTTCCATAAACCCAATACATAATAGACAAGACCTACTCCTTGCTCAGGGAACTGGACTCAACACCCCCTATTCACCGCCCAAGAGTATATCTGACTAGTAAGAATCTTAAAACCTATGTATTGATATCTCTCTGTAAGTGAGTCAAGTGGGTGTAAAGCTGCATAAACACAGCAGTGAAAAGCAGCTAAACCCCATTATAAAACTCAATTAATTTTAAAAACCCGTGAAACAAAGACAGTGAAAGGGAGAGAAATTCTTACAAAATTCGTTCAGGCGCTGTGATGCCACCTGGATTGACCATATCTAGACCCGCAGCTGATTGAGACATAAGGGTGGACACTCTTGGGGCTGAGGGGTTTGGTGAGGTTCGGTGAGCAAACGCAGACGCTTTAAAGTAATACTGCGTGGTACCCATCCCATGGGTCCCAAATCTCCAGGTTCAAGGGCATCTTCCTACATCGAAAACATGCATGAGAAACCCAGAAGATGGTCCACCGAGTGATCGGGAAAGGTTTCTAAAACGCACCTCATTTCTCGTCTCCTTGTGCTCGGGTTCGCCATTCCAGCCGCTTTACTAGCAATCTCCCTCCTTGGAGAATCAGCACCTTTAACCTCCTGTTCCATACAGGTTGCAATTTGAACTGAGGGTGAACGGGAAGACGGGGAACCAATGAGAGACTAGCTCTAGGTGTTGGGACAGGCACAGGTCACTCTATTTTCCCATCAGGAAGAAGAATTAACCACAGGCTCAGTCTGCCGCCCGGAAGCAGAATAGGGCCTAAAGCAATCCTGCGCTTTTGCGGCCAGCTCCCAAGAGAGCGAGTTGAAAATGGAGCTCAGGGGCACTGCAATTCACAAACCTGCAGACTTATAAATGATAACTCTCGTCTACAAATATATTGAGGGAAGGCAACAAAGAGGATTTGAAAGCAAGGCAGAATTGCAGGAAACAGATTTCAGGAGGCAGATTCGAATCGCCTTTAAAGCACAGGAAAAGCGGCAAAACCTCGACAATGATGCCCTTGGCCAAAAAGGGCGTATGCGTTTTTTCCTGAATATATTCAGGAAAAAACGCATACGCCCTTTTTGGCCAACCAAGCAACCTGGAAAGGCAAATCAGCGCTACAAAGAAGTCTCGCTTCCCATCGGTCAAAAGGGCCATGCTGAATAAAGTGTCAAAACCAGAAATGCAGGACAGGCCACGGAGAAACGGGAGCCTTGCTACGCTGATGGGCAGGATGTAAATTGCCAACAGCCACTCTGGAGAAGTGTACGGTGTGTCCTGAAACATTTACAAAACTCAGCTTAGAGAGCATAGGGCACTTCCACTCATGGGCGTATAAATTGGGAAAACTAAAAATCAGCAAGACACAAGCACCCCAAAGTTTAGGGCTGCTCTGTTGACAAGAACCTCCACTTCGTTACACCTTAAATATCCCAGGAAAGAGAAACATGGATAAAGAAGTTGTGGTCCTTATGTACAATGGAATATCACTCAGCCATGAAATCAACGTCATAAGGCTAGTAGCAGCATGATGAGTGGATTTAGGTACGACGATTCTAAGTCAAATAAGTCACACAGAAAAAGACACTTATCATAAGATATCACCTATAGAGGGAATGTAAAAACCGCTGCCCTTGAACTGAATTACAAAACAGAACAGAGTCACACGGTTAGAAAACACACTATGGCTGCCTAACGGCAAAGGTGAGGTGGGGTGATGCATAAAACAAGGGTTTCAAATTAGCTCAGATACCGTTCCATAAACCCAATACATAATAGACAAGACCTACTCCTTGCTCAGGGAACTGGACTCAACACCCCCTATTCACCGCCCAAGAGTATATCTGACTAGTAAGAATCTTAAAACCTATGTATTGATATCTCTCTGTAAGTGAGTCAAGTGGGTGTAAAGCTGCATAAACACAGCAGTGAAAAGCAGCTAAACCCCATTATAAAACTCAATTAATTTTAAAAACCCGTGAAACAAAGACAGTGAAAGGGAGAGAAATTCTTACAAAATTCGTTCAGGCGCTGTGATGCCACCTGGATTGACCATATCTAGACCCGCAGCTGATTGAGACATAAGGGTGGACACTCTTGGGGCTGAGGGGTTTGGTGAGGTTCGGTGAGCAAACGCAGACGCTTTAAAGTAATACTGCGTGGTACCCATCCCATGGGTCCCAAATCTCCAGGTTCAAGGGCATCTTCCTACATCGAAAACATGCATGAGAAACCCAGAAGATGGTCCACCGAGTGATCGGGAAAGGTTTCTAAAACGCACCTCATTTCTCGTCTCCTTGTGCTCGGGTTCGCCATTCCAGCCGCTTTACTAGCAATCTCCCTCCTTGGAGAATCAGCACCTTTAACCTCCTGTTCCATACAGGTTGCAATTTGTCCTGAGGGTGAACGGGAAGAGGGGGAACCAATGAGAGACTAGCTCTAGGTGTTGGGACAGGCACAGGTCACTCTATTTTCCCATCAGGAAGAAGAATTAAGCACAGGCTCAGTCTGCCGCCCGGAAGCAGAATAGGGCCTAAAGCAATCCTGCGCTTTTGCGGCCAGCTCCCAAGAGAGCGAGTTGAAAAATGGAGCTCAGGGGCACTGCAATTCACAAACCTGCAGACTTATAAATGATAACTCTCGTCTACAAATATATTGAGGGAAGGCAACAAAGAGGATTTGAAAGCAAGGCAGAATTGCAGGAAACAGATTTCAGGAGGCAGATTCGAATCGCCTTTAAAGCACAGGAAAAGCGGCAAAACCTCGACAATGATGCCCTTGGCCAAAAAGGGCGTATGCGTTTTTTCCTGAATATATTCAGGAAAAAACGCATACGCCCTTTTTGGCCAACCAAGCAACCTGGAAAGGCAAATCAGCGCTACAAAGAAGTCTCGCTTCCCATCGGTCAAAAGGGCCATGCTGAATAAAGTGTCAAAACCAGAAATGCAGGACAGGCCACGGAGAAACGGGAGCCTTGCTACGCTGATGGGCGGGATGTAAATTGCCAACAGCCACTCTGGAGAAGTGTACGGTGTGTCCTGAAACATTTACAAATCTCAGCTTAGAGAGCATAGGGCACTTCCACTCATGGGCGTATAAATTGGGAAAACTAAAAATCAGCAAGACACAAGCACCCCAAAGTCTAGGGCTGCTCTGTTGACAAGAACCTCCAGTTCGTTGCACCTTAAATATCCCAGGAAAGAGAAAAATGGATAAAGAAGTTGTGGTCCTTATGTACAATGGAATATCACTCAGCCATGAAATCAACGTCATAAGGCTAGTAGCAGCATGATGAGTGGATTTAGGTACGACGATTCTAAGTGAAATAAGTCACACAGAAAAAGACACTTATCATAAGATATCACCTATAGAGGGAATGTAAAAACCGCTGCCCTTGAACTGAATTACCAAACAGAACAGAGTCACACGGTTAGAAAACACACTATGGCTGCCTAACGGGAAAGGTGAGGTGGGGTGATGCATAAAATAAGGGTTTCAAATTAGCTCAGATACCGTTCCATAAACCCAATACATAATAGACAAGACCTACTCCTTGCTCAGGGAACTGGACTCAACACCCCCTATTCACCGCCCAAGAGTATATCTGACTAGTAAGAATCTTAAAACCTATGTATTGATATCTCTCTGTAAGTGAGTCAAGTGGGTGTAAAGCTGCATAAACACAGCAGTGAAAAGCAGCTAAACCCCATTATAAAACTCAATTAATTTTAAAAACCCGTGAAACAAAGACAGTGAAAGGGAGAGAAATTCTTACAAAATTCGTTCAGGCGCTGTGATGCCACCTGGATTGACCATATCTAGACCCGCAGCTGATTGAGACATAAGGGTGGACACTCTTGGGGCTGAGGGGTTTGGTGAGGTTCGGTGAGCAAACGCAGACGCTTTAAAGTAATACTGCGTGGTACCCATCCCATGGGTCCCAAATCTCCAGGTTCAAGGGCATCTTCCTACATCGAAAACATGCATGAGAAACCCAGAAGATGGTCCACCGAGTGATCGGGAAAGGTTTCTAAAACGCACCTCATTTCTCGTCTCCTTGTGTTCGGGTTCGCCATTCCAGCCGCTTTCCTAGCAATCTCCCTCCTTGGAGAATCAGCACCTTTAACCTCCTGTTCCATACAGGTTGCAATTTGTCCTGAGGGTGAACGGGAAGAGGGGGAACCAATGAGAGACTAGCTCTAGGTGTTGGGACAGGCACAGGTCACTCTATTTTCCCATCAGGAAGAAGAATTAAGCACAGGCTCAGTCTGCCGCCCGGAAGCAGAATAGGGCCTAAAGCAATCCTGCGCTTTTGCGGCCAGCTCCCAAGAGAGCGAGTTGAAAAATGGAGCTCAGGGGCACTGCAATTCACAAACCTGCAGACTTATAAATGTTAACTCTCGTCCACAAATAGATTGAGGGAAAGCAACGAAGAGGATTTGAAAGCAAGGCAGAATTGCAGGAAACAGATTTCAGGAGGCAGATTCGAATCGCCTTTAAAGCACAGGAAAAGCGGCAAAACCTCGACAATGATGCCCTTGGCCAAAAAGGGCGTATGCGTTTTTTCCTGAATATATTCAGGAAAAAACGCATACGCCCTTTTTGGCCAACCAAGCAACCTGGAAAGGCAAATCAGCGCTACAAAGAAGTCTCGCTTCCCATCGGTCAAAAGGGCCATGCTGAATAAAGTGTCAAAACCAGAAATGCAGGACAGGCCACGGAGAAACGGGAGCCTTGCTACGCTGATGGGCGGGATGTAAATTGCCAACAGCCACTCTGGAGAAGTGTACGGTGTGTCCTGAAACATTTACAAAACTCAGCTTAGAGAGCATAGGGCACTTCCACTCATGGGCGTATAAATTGGGAAAACTAAAAATCAGCAAGACACAAGCACCCCAAAGTTTAGGGCTGCTCTGTTGACAAGAACTTCCACTTCGTTACACCTTAAATATCCCAGGAAAGAGAAAAATGGATAAAGAAGTTGTGGTCCTTATGTACAATGGAATATCACTCAGCCATGAAATCAACGTCATAAGGCTAGTAGCAGCATTATGAGTGGATTTAGGTACGATGATTCTAAGTGAAATAAGTCACACAGAAAAAGACACTTATCGTAAGATATCACTTATAGAGGGAATGTAAAAACCGCTGCCCTTGAACTGAATTACAAAACAGTACAGAGTCACACGGTTAGAAAACACACTATGGCTGCCTAACGGCAAAGGTGAGGTGGGGTGATGCATAAAACAAGGGTTTCAAATTAGCTCAGATACCGTTCCATAAACCCAATATGTAATAGACAAGACCTACTCCTTGCTCAGGGAACTGGACTCAACACCCCTTATTCACCGCCCAAGAATATATCTGACTAGTAAGAATCTTAAAACTTATGTATTGATATCTCTCTGTAAGTGAGTCAAGTGGGTGTAAAGCTGCATAAACACAGCAGTGAAAAGCAGCTAAACCCCATTATAAAACTCAATTAATTTTAAAAACCCGTGAAACAAAGACAGTGAAAGAGAGAGAAATTCTCACAAAATTCGTTCAGGGGCTGTGATGCCACCTCGATTGACCATATCTAGACCTGCAGCCGATTGAGACATAAGGGTGGACACTCTTGGGGCTGAGAGGTTTGGTGAGGTTGGGTGAGCAAACGCAGACGCTTTAAAGTAATACTGCGTGGTACCCATCCCATGGGTCCCAAATCTCCAGGTTCCAGGGCATCTTCCTACATCGAAAACATGCATGAGAAACCCAGAAGATGGTCCACCGAGTGATCGGGAAAGGTTTCTAAAACGCACCTCATTTCTCGTCTCCTTGTGCTCGGGTTCGCCATTCCAGCCGCTTTACTAGCAATCTCCCTCCTTGGAGAATCAGCACCTTTAACCTCCTGTTCCATACAGGTGGCAATTTGAACTGAGGGTGAACGGGAAGACGGGGAACCAATGAGAGACTAGCTCTAGGTGTTCGGACAGGCACAGGTCACTCTATTTTCCCATCAGGAAGAAGAATTAACCACAGGCTCAGCCTGCCGCCCGGAAGCAGAATAGGGCGTAAAGCAATCCTGCGCTTTTGCGGCCAGCTCCCAAGAGAGCGAGTTGAAAAATGGAGCTCAGGGGCACTGCAATTCACAAACCTGCAGACTTATAAATGATAACTCTCGTCTACAAATATATTGAGGGAAGGCAACAAAGAGGATTTGAAAGCAAGGCAGAATTGCAGGAAACAGATTTCAGGAGGCAGATTCGAATCGCCTTTAAAGCACAGGAAAAGCGGCAAAACCTCGACAATGATGCCCTTGGCCAAAAAGGGCGTATGCGTTTTTTCCTGAATATATTCAGGAAAAAACGCATACGCCCTTTTTGGCCAACCAAGCAACCTGGAAAGGCAAATCAGCGCTACAAAGAAGTCTCGCTCCCCATCGGTCAAAAGGGCCATGCTGAATAAAGTGTCAAAACCAGAAATGCAGGACAGGCCACGGAGAAACGGGAGCCTTGCTACGCTGATGGGCGGGATGTAAATTGCCAACAGCCACTCTGGAGAAGTGTACGGTGTGTCCTGAAACATTTACAAAACTCAGCTTAGAGAGCATAGGGCACTTCCACTCATGGGCGTATAAATTGGGAAAACTAAAAATCAGCAGGACACAAGCACCCCAAAGTTTAGGGCTGCTCTGTTGACAAGAACCTCCACTTCGTTACACCTTAAATATCCCAGGAAAGGGAAAAATGGATAAAGAAGTTGTGGTCCTTATGTACAATGGAATATGACTCAGCCATGAAATCAACATCATAAGGCTAGTAGCAGCATGATGAGTGGATTTAGGTACGACGATTCTAAGTGAAATAAGTCACACAGAAAAAGACACTTATCGTAAGATATCACTTATAGAGGGAATGTAAAAACCGCTACCCTTGAACTGAATTACAAAACAGTACAGAGTCACACGGTTAGAAAACACACTATGGCTGCCTAACGGCAATGGTGAGGTGGGGTGATGCATAAAACAAGGGTTTCAAATTAGCTCAGATACCGTTCCATAAACCCAATATGTAATAGACAAGACCTACTCCTTGCTCAGGGAACTGGACTGAACACCCCTTATTCACCGCCCAAGAATATATCTGACTAGTAAGAATCTTAAAACTTATGTATTGATATCTCTCTGTAAGTGAGTCAAGTGGGTGTAAAGCTGCATAAACACAGCAGTGAAAAGCAGCTAAACCCCATTATAAAACTCAATTAATTTTAAAAACCCGTGAAACAAAGACAGTGAAAGAGAGAGAAATTCTCACAAAATTCGTTCAGGGGCTGTGATGCCACCTCGATTGACCATATCTAGACCTGCAGCCGATTGAGACATAAGGGTGGACACTCTTGGGGCTGAGAGGTTTGGTGAGGTTGGGTGAGCAAACGCAGACGCTTTAAAGTAATACTGTGTGGTACCCATCCCATGGGTCCCAAATCTCCAGGTTCAAGGGCCTCTTCCTACATCGAAAACATGCATGAGAAACCCAGAAGATGGTCCACCGAGTGATCGGGAAAGGTTTCTAAAACGCACCTCATTTCTCGTCTGATGGTGCTCGGGTTCGCCATTCCAGCCGCTTTACTAGCAATCTCCCTCCTTGCAGAATCAGCACCTTTAACCTCCTGTTCCATACAGGTGGCAATTTGAACTGAGGATGAACGGGAAGACGGGGAACCAATGAGAGACTAGCTCTAGGTGTTGGGACAGGCACAGGTCACTCTATTTTCCCATCAGGAAGAAGAATTAACCACAGGCTCAGTCTGCCGCCCGGAAGCAGAATAGGGCCTAAAGCAATCCTGCGCTTTTGCGGCCAGCTCCCAAGAGAGCGAGTTGAAAAATGGAGCTCAGGGGCACTGCAATTCACAAACCTGCAGACTTATAAATGATAACTCTCGTCTACAAATATATTGAGGGAAGGCAACAAAGAGGATTTGAAAGCAAGGCAGAATTGCAGGAAACAGATTTCAGGAGGCAGATTCGAATCGCCTTTAAAGCACAGGAAAAGCGGCAAAACCTCGACAATGATGCCCTTGGCCAAAAAGGGCGTATGCGTTTTTTCCTGAATATATTCAGGAAAAAACGCATACGCCCTTTTTGGCCAACCAAGCAACCTGGAAAGGCAAATCAGCGCTACAAAGAAGTCTCGCTTCCCATCGGTCAAAAGGGCCATGCTGAATAAAGTGTCAAAACCAGAAATGCAGGACAGGCCACGGAGAAACGGGAGCCTTGCTACGCTGATGGGCGGGATGTAAATTGCCAACAGCCACTCTGGAGAAGTGTACGGTGTGTCCTGAAACATTTACAAAACTCAGCTTAGAGAGCATAGGGCACTTCCACTCATGGGCGTATAAATTGGGAAAACTAAAAATCAGCAAGACACAAGCACCCCAAAGTTTAGGTCTGCTCTGTTGACAAGAACCTCCACTTCGTTGCACCTTAAATATCCCAGGAAAGAGAAAAATGGATAAAGAAGTTGTGGTCCTTATGTACAATGGAATATCACTCAGCCATGAAATCAACGTCATAAGGCTAGTAGCAGCATGATGATTGGATTTAGGTACGACGATTCTAAGTGAAATAAGTCACACAGAAAAAGACACTTATCATAAGATATCACCTATAGAGGGAATGTAAAAACCGCTGCCCTTGAACTGAATTACAAAACAGAACAGAGTCACACGGTTAGAAAACACACTATGGCTGCCTAACGGGAAAGGTGAGGTGGGGTGATGCATAAAATAAGGGTTTCAAATTAGTTCAGATACCGTTCCATAAACCCAATACGTAATAGACAAGACCTACTCCTTGCTCAGGGAACTGGACTCAACACCCCCTATTCACCGCCCAAGAGTATATCTGACTAGTAAGAATCTTAAAACCTATGTATTGATATCTCTCTGTAAGTGAGTCAAGTGGGTGTAAAGCTGCATAAACACAGCAGTGAAAAGCAGCTAAACCCCATTATAAAACTCAATTAATTTTAAAAACCCGTGAAACAAAGACAGTGAAAGGGAGAGAAATTCTTACAAAATTCGTTCAGGCGCTGTGATGCCACCTGGATTGACCATATCTAGACCCGCAGCTGATTGAGACATAAGGGTGGACACTCTTGGGGCTGAGAGGTTTGGTGAGGTTGGGTGAGCAAACGCAGACGCTTTAAAGTAATACTGCGTGGTACCCATCCCATGGGTCCCAAATCTCCAGGTTCAAGGGCATCTTCCTACATCGAAAACATGCATGAGAAACCCAGAAGATGGTCCACCGAGTGATCGGGAAAGGTTTCTAAAACGCACCTCATTTCTCGTCTCCTTGTGCTCGGGTTCACCATTCCAGCCGCTTTACTAGCAATCTCCCTCCTTGGAGAATCAGCACCTTTAACCTCCTGTTCCATACAGGTGGCAATTTGAACTGAGGGTGAACGGGAAGACGGGGAACCAATGAGAGACTAGCTCTAGGTGTTGGGACAGGCACAGGTCACTCTATTTTCCCATCAGGAAGAAGAATTAACCACAGGCTCAGCCTGCCGCCCGGAAGCAGAATAGGGCCTAAAGCAATCCTGCGCTTTTGCGGCCAGCTCCCAAGAGAGCGAGTTGAAAAATGGAGCTCAGGGGCACTGCAATTCACAAACCTGCAGACTTATAAATGATAACTCTCGTCTACAAATATATTGAGGGAAGGCAACAAAGAGGATTTGAAAGCAAGGCAGAATTGCAGGAAACAGATTTCAGGAGGCAGATTCGAATCGCCTTTAAAGCACAGGAAAAGCGGCAAAACCTCGACAATGATGCCCTTGGCCAAAAAGGGCGTATGCGTTTTTTCCTGAATATATTCAGGAAAAAACGCATACGCCCTTTTTGGCCAACCAAGCAACCTGGAAAGGCAAATCAGCGCTACAAAGAAGTCTCGCTTCCCATCGGTCAAAAGGGCCATGCTGAATAAAGTGTCAAAACCAGAAATGCAGGACAGGCCACGGAGAAACGGGAGCCTTGCTACGCTGATGGGCGGGATGTAAATTGCCAATAGCCACTCTGGAGAAGTGTACGGTGTGTCCTGAAACATTTACAAATCTCAGCTTAGAGAGCATAGGGCACTTCCACTCATGGGCGTATAAACTGGGAAAACTAAAAATCAGCAAGACACAAGCACCCCAAAGTTTAGGGCTGCTCTGTTGACAAGAACCTCCACTTCGTTACACCTTAAATATCCCAGGAAAGAGAAAAATGGATAAAGAAGTTGTGGTCCTTATGTACAATGGAATATCACTCAGCCATGAAATCAACGTCATAAGGCTAGTAGCAGCATGATGAGTGGATTTAGGTACGACGATTCTAAGTGAAATAAGTCACACAGAAAAAGACACTTATCATAAGATATCACCTATAGAGGGAATGTAAAATCTGCTGCCCTTGAACTGAATTACAAAACAGAACAGAGTCACACGGTTAGAAAACACACTATGGCTGCCTAACGGCAAAGGTGAGGTGGGGTGATGCATAAAACAAGGGTTTCAAATTAGCTCAGATACCGTTCCATAAACCCAATACGTAATAGACAAGACCTACTCCTTGCTCAGGGAACTGGACTCAACACCCCCTATTCACCGCCCAAGAGTATATCTGACTAGTAAGAATCTTAAAACCTATGTATTGATATCTCTCTGTAAGTGAGTCAAGTGGGTGTAAAGCTGCATAAACACAGCAGTGAAAAGCAGCTAAACCCCATTATAAAACTCAATTAATATTAAAAACCCGTGAAACAAAGACAGTGAAAGGGAGATAAATACTTACAAAATTCGTTCAGGCGCTGTGATGCCACCTGGATTGACCATATCTAGACCCGCAGCTGATTGAGACATAAGGGTGGACACTCTTGGGGCTGAGGGGTTTGGTGAGGTTCGGTGAGCAAACGCAGACGCTTTAAAGTAATACTGCGTGGTACCCATCCCATGGGTCCCAAATCTCCAGGTTCAAGGGCATCTTCATACATCGAAAACATGCATGAGAAACCCAGAAGATGGTCCACCGAGTGATCGGGAAAGGTTTCTAAAACGCACCTCATTTCTCGTCTCCTTGTGCTCGGGTTCGCCATTCCAGCCGCTTTACTAGCAATCTCCCTCCTTGGAAAATCAGCACCTTTAACCTCCTGTTCCATACAGGTTGCAATTTGTCCTGAGGGTGAACGGGAAGAGGGGGAACCAATGAGAGACTAGCTCTAGGTGTTGGGACAGGCACAGGTCACTCTATTTTCCCATCAGGAAGAAGAATTAACCACAGGCTCAGTCTGCCGCCCTGAAGCAGAATAGGGCCTAAAGCAATCCTGCGCTTTTGCGGCCAGCTCCCAAGAGAGCGAGTTGAAAAATGGAGCTCAGGGGCACTGCAATTCACAAACCTGCAGACTTATAAATGATAACTCTCGTCTACAAATATATTGAGGGAAGGCAACAAAGAGGATTTGAAAGCAAGGCAGAATTGCAGGAAACAGATTTCAGGAGGCAGATTCGAATCGCCTTTAAAGCACAGGAAAAGCGGCAAAACCTCGACAATGATGCCCTTGGCCAAAAAGGGCGTATGCGTTTTTTCCTGAATATATTCAGGAAAAAACGCATACGCCCTTTTGGCCAACCAAGCAACCTGGAAAGGCAAATCAGCGCTACAAAGAAGTCTCGCTTCCCATCGGTCAAAAGGGCCATGCTGAATAAAGTGTCAAAACCAGAAATGCAGGACAGGCCACGGAGAAACGGGAGCCTTGCTACGCTGATGGGCGGGATGTAATTTGCCAACAGCCACTCTGGAGAAGTGTACGGTGTGTCCTGAAACATTTACAAAACTCAGCTTAGAGAGCATAGGGCACTTCCACTCATGGGCGTATAAATTGGGAAAACTAAAAATCAGCAAGACACAAGCACCCCAAAGTTTAGGGCTGCTCTGTTGACAAGAACCTCCACTTCGTTACACCTTAAATATCCCAGGAAAGAAAAAAATGGATAAAGAAGTTGTGGTCCTTATGTACAATGGAATATCACTCAGCCATGAAATCAACGTCATAAGGCTAGTAGCAGCATGATGAGTGGATTTAGGTACGACGATTCTAAGTCAAATAAGTCACACAGAAAAAGACACTTATCATAAGATATCACCGATAGAGGGAATGTAAAAACCGCTGCCCTTGAACTGAATTACAAAACAGAACAGAGTCACACGGTTAGAAAACACACTATGGCTGCCTAACGGGAAAGGTGAGGTGGGGTGATGCATAAAACAAGGGTTTCAAATTAGCTCAGATACCGTTCCATAAACCCAATACGTAATAGACAAGACCTACTCCTTGCTCAGGGAACTGGACTCACCACCCCCTATTCACCGCCCAAGAGTATATCCGACTAGTAAGAATCTTAAAACCTATGTATAGATATCTCTCTGTAAGTGAGTCAAGTGGGTGTAAAGCTGCATAAACACAGCAGTGAAAAGCAGCTAAACCCCATTATAAAACTCAATTAATTTTAAAAACCCGTGAAACAAAGACAGTGAAAGGGAGAGAAATTCTTACAAAATTCGTTCAGGCGCTGTGATGCCACCTGGATTGACCATATCTAGACCCGCAGCTGATTGAGACATAAGGGTGGACACTCTTGGGGCTGAGGGGTTTGGTGAGGTTCGGTGAGCAAACGCAGACGCTTTAAAGTAATACTGCGTGGTACCCATCCCATGGGTCCCAAATCTCCAGGTTCAAGGGCATCTTCCTACATCGAAAACATGCATGAGAAACCCAGAAGATGGTCCACCGAGTGATCGGGAAACGATTCTAAAACGTACCTCATTTCTCGTTTCCTTGTGCTCGGCTTCGCCATTCCAGCCGCTTTACTAGCAATCTCCCTCCTTGGAGAATCAGCACCTTTAACCTCCTGTTCCATACAGGCGGCAATTTGAACTGAGGGTGAACGGGAAGACGGGGAACCAATGAGAGACTAGCTCTAGGTGTTGGGACAGGCACAGGTCACTCTATTTTCCCATCAGGAAGAAGAATTAACCACAGGCTCAGTCTGCCGCCCGGAAGCAGAATAGGGCCTAAAGCAATCCTGCGCTTTTGCGGCCAGCTCCCAAGAGAGCGAGTTGAAAAATGGAGCTCAGGGGCACTGCAATTCACAAACCTGCAGACTTATAAATGATAACTCTCGTCTACAAATATATTGAGGGAAGGCAACAAAGAGGATTTGAAAGCAAGGCAGAATTGCAGGAAACAGATTTCAGGAGGCAGATTCGAATCGCCTTTAAAGCACAGGAAAAGCGGCAAAACCTCGACAATGATGCCCTTGGCCAAAAAGGGCGTATGCGTTTTTTCCTGAATATATTCAGGAAAAAACGCATACGCCCTTTTTGGCCAACCAAGCAACCTGGAAAGGCAAATCAGCGCTACAAAGAAGTCTCGCTTCCCATCGGTCAAAAGGGCCATGCTGAATAAAGTGTCAAAACCAGAAATGCAGGACAGGCCACGGAGAAACGGGAGCCTTGCTACGCTGATGGGCGGGATGTAAATTGCCAACAGCCACTCTGGAGAAGTGTACGGTGTGTCCTGAAACATTTACAAATCTCAGCTTAGAGAGCATAGGGCACTTCCACTCATGGGCGTATAAATTGGGAAAACTAAAAATCAGCAAGACACAAGCACCCCAAAGTCTAGGGCTGCTCTGTTGACAAGAACCTCCACTTCGTTACACCTTAAATATCCCAGGAAAGAGAAAAATGGATAAAGAAGTTGTGGTCCTTATGTACAATGGAATATCACTCAGCCATGAAATCAACGTCATAAGGCTAGTAGCAGCATGATGAGTGGATTTAGGTACGACAATTCTAAGTCAAATAAGTCACACAGAAAAAGACACTTATCATAAGATATCACCTATAGAGGGAATGTAAAAACCGCTGCCCTTGAACTGAATTACAAAACAGAACAGAGTCACACGGTTAGAAAACACACTATGGCTGCCTAACGGCAAAGGTGAGGTGGGGTGATGCATAAAACAAGGGTTTCAAATTAGCTCAGATACCGTTCCATAAACCCAATACATAATAGACAAGACCTACTCCTTGCTCAGGGAACTGGACTCAACACCCCCTATTCACCGCCCAAGAGTATATCTGACTAGTAAGAATCTTAAAACCTATGTATTGATATCTCTCTGTAAGTGAGTCAAGTGGGTGTAAAGCTGCATAAACACAGCAGTGAAAAGCAGCTAAACCCCATTATAAAACTCAATTAATTTTAAAAACCCGTGAAACAAAGACAGTGAAAGGGAGAGAAATTCTTACAAAATTCGTTCAGGTGCTGTGATGCCACCTGGATTGACCATATCTAGACCCGCAGCTGATTGAGACATAAGGGTGGACACTCTTGGGGCTGAGGGGTTTGGTGAGGTTCGGTGAGCAAACGCAGACGCTTTAAAGTAATACTGCGTGGTACCCATCCCATGGGTCCCAAATCTCCAGGTTCAAGGGCATCTTCGTACATCGAAAACATGCATGAGAAACCCAGAAGATGGTCCACCGAGTGATCGGGAAAGGTTTCTAAAACGCACCTCATTTCTCGTCTCCTTGTGCTCGGGTTCGCCATTCCAGCCGCTTTACTAGCAATCTCCCTCCTTGGAGAATCAGCACCTTTAACCTCCTGTTCCATACAGGTTGCAATTTGTCCTGAGGGTGAACGGGAAGAGGGGGAACCAATGAGAGACTAGCTCTAGGTGTTGGGACAGGCACAGGTCACTCTATTTTCCCATCAGGAAGAAGAATTAACCACAGGCTCAGTCTGCCGCCCGGAAGCAGAATAGGGCCTAAAGCAATCCTGCGCTTTTGCGGCCAGCTCCCAAGAGAGCGAGTTGAAAAATGGAGCTCAGGGGCACTGCAATTCACAAACCTGCAGACTTATAAATGATAACTCTCGTCTACAAATATATTGAGGGAAGGCAACAAAGAGGATTTGAAAGCAAGGCAGAATTGCAGGAAACAGATTTCAGGAGGCAGATTCGAATCGCCTTTAAAGCACAGGAAAAGCGGCAAAACCTCGACAATGATGCCCTTGGCCAAAAAGGGCGTATGCGTTTTTTCCTGAATATATTCAGGAAAAAACGCATACGCCCTTTTTGGCCAACCAAGCAACCTGGAAAGGCAAATCAGCGCTACAAGAAGTCTCGCTTCCCATCGGTCAAAAAGGCCATGCTGAATAAAGTGTCAAAACCAGAAATGCAGGACAGGCCACGGAGAAACGGGAGCCTTGCTACGCTGATGGGCGGGATGTAATTTGCCAAGAGCCACTCTGGAGAAGTGTACGGTGTGTCCTGAAACATTTACAAAACTCAGCTTAGAGAGCATAGGGCACTTCCACTCATGGGCGTATAAATTGGGAAAACTAAAAATCAGCAAGACACAAGCACCCCAAAGTTTAGGGCTGCTCTGTTGACAAGAACCTCCACTTCGTTACACCTTAAATATCCCAGGAAAGAAAAAAATGGATAAAGAAGTTGTGGTCCTTATGTACAATGGAATATCACTCAGCCATGAAATCAACGTCATAAGGCTAGTAGCAGCATGATGAGTGGATTTAGGTACGACGATTCTAAGTCAAATAAGTCACACAGAAAAAGACACTTATCATAAAATATCACCGATAGAGGGAATGTAAAAACCGCTGCCCTTGAACTGAATTACAAAACAGAACAGAGTCACACGGTTAGAAAACACACTATGGCTGCCTAACGGCAAAGGTGAGGTGGGGTGATGCATAAAACAAGGGTTTCAAATTAGCTCAGATACCGTTCCATAAACCCAATACGTAATAGACAAGACCTACTCCTTGCTCAGGGAACTGGACTCACCACCCCCTATTCACCGCCCAAGAGTATATCCGACTAGTAAGAATCTTAAAACCTATGTATTGATATCTCTCTGTAAGTGAGTCAAGTGGGTGTAAAGCTGCATAAACACAGCAGTGAAAAGCAGCTAAACCCCATTATAAAACTCAATTAATTTTAAAAACCCGTGAAACAAAGACAGTGAAAGGGAGAGAAATTCTTACAAAATTCGTTCAGGCGCTGTGATGCCACCTGGATTGACCATATCTAGACCCGCAGCTGATTGAGACATAAGGGTGGACACTCTTGGGGCTGAGGGGTTTGGTGAGGTTCGGTGAGCAAACGCAGACGCTTTAAAGTAATACTGCGTGGTACCCATCCCATGGGTGCCAAATCTCCAGGTTCAAGGGCATCTTCCTACATCGAAAACATGCATGAGAAACCCAGAAGATGGTCCACCGAGTGATCGGGAAAGGTTTCTAAAACGTACTTCATTTCTCGTCTCCTTGTGCTCGGGTTCGCCATTCCAGCCGCTTTACTAGCAATCTCCCTCCTTGGAGAATCAGCACCTTTAACCTCCTGTTCCATACAGGTGGCAATTTGAACTGAGGGTGAACGGGAAGACGGGGAACCAATGAGAGACTAGCTCTAGGTGTTGGGACAGGCACAGGTCACTCTATTTTCCCATCAGGAAGAAGAATTAAGCACAGGCTCAGTCTGCCGCCCGGAAGCAGAATAGGGCCTAAAGCAATCCTGCGCTTTTGCGGCCAGCTCCCAAGAGAGCGAGTTGAAAAATGGAGCTCAGGGGCACTGCAATTCACAAACCTGCAGACTTATAAATGATAACTCTCGTCTACAAATATATTGAGGGAAGGCAACAAAGAGGATTTGAAAGCAAGGCAGATTTGCAGGCAACAGATTTCAGGAGGCAGATTCGAATCGCCTTTAAAGCACAGGAAAAGCGGCAAAACCTCGACAATGATGCCCTTGGCCAAAAAGGGCGTATGCGTTTTTTCCTGAATATATTCAGGAAAAAACGCATACGCCCTTTTTGGCCAACCAAGCAACCTGGAAAGGCAAATCAGCGCTACAAAGAAGTCTCGCTTCCCATCGGTCAAAAGGGCCATGCTGAATAAAGTGTCAAAACCAGAAATGCAGGACAGGCCACGGAGAAACGGGAGCCTTGCTAGGCTGATGGGCGGGATGTAAATTGCCAACAGCCACTCTGGAGAAGTGTACGGTGTGTCCTGAAACATTTACAAATCTCAGCTTAGAGAGCATAGGGCACTTCCACTCATGGGCGTATAAATTGGGAAAACTAAAAATCAGCAAGACACAAGCACCCCAAAGTTTAGGGCTGCTCTGTTGACAAGAACCTCCACTTCGTTACACCTTAAATATCCCAGGAAAGAGAAAAATGGATAAAGAAGTTGTGGTCCTTATGTACAATGGAATATCACTCAGCCATGAAATCAACGTCATAAGGCTAGTAGCAGCATGATGAGTGGATTTAGGTACGACGATTCTAAGTCAAATAAGTCACACAGAAAAAGACACTTATCATAAGATATCACCGATAGAGGGAATGTAAAAACCGCTGCCCTTGAACTGAATTACAAAACAGAACAGAGTCACACGGTTAGAAAACACACTATGGCTGCCTAACGGCAAAGGTGAGGTGGGGTGATGCATAAAACAAGGGTTTCAAATTAGCTCAGATACCGTTCCATAAACCCAATACATAATAGACAAGACCTACTCCTTGCTCAGGGAACTGGACTCAACACCCCCTATTCACCGCCCAAGAGTATATCTGACTAGTAAGAATCTTAAAACCTATGTATTGATATCTCTCTGTAAGTGAGTCAAGTGGGTGTAAAGCTGCATAAACACAGCAGTGAAAAGCAGCTAAACCCCATTATAAAACTCAATTAATTTTAAAAACCCGTGAAACAAAGACAGTGAAAGGGAGAGAAATTCTTACAAAATTCGTTCAGGCGCTGTGATGCCACCTGGATTGACCATATCTAGACCCGCAGCTGATTGAGACATAAGGGTGGACACTCTTGGGGCTGAGGGGTTTGGTGAGGTTCGGTGAGCAAACGCAGACGCTTTAAAGTAATACTGCGTGGTACCCATCCCATGGGTCCCAAATCTCCAGGTTCAAGGGCATCTTCCTACATCGAAAACATGCATGAGAAACCCAGAAGATGGTCCACCGAGTGATCGGGAAAGGTTTCTAAAACGCACCTCATTTCTCGTCTCCTTGTGCTCGGGTTCGCCATTCCAGCCGCTTTACTAGCAATCTCCCTCCTTGGAGAATCAGCACCTTTAACCTCCTGTTCCATACAGGTTGCAATTTGAACTGAGGGTGAACGGGAAGACGGGGAACCAATGAGAGACTAGCTCTAGGTGTTGGGACAGGCACAGGTCACTCTATTTTCCCATCAGGAAGAAGAATTAACCACAGGCTCAGTCTGCCGCCCGGAAGCAGAATAGGGCCTAAAGCAATCCTGCGCTTTTGCGGCCAGCTCCCAAGAGAGCGAGTTGAAAATGGAGCTCAGGGGCACTGCAATTCACAAACCTGCAGACTTATAAATGATAACTCTCGTCTACAAATATATTGAGGGAAGGCAACAAAGAGGATTTGAAAGCAAGGCAGAATTGCAGGAAACAGATTTCAGGAGGCAGATTCGAATCGCCTTTAAAGCACAGGAAAAGCGGCAAAACCTCGACAATGATGCCCTTGGCCAAAAAGGGCGTATGCGTTTTTTCCTGAATATATTCAGGAAAAAACGCATACGCCCTTTTTGGCCAACCAAGCAACCTGGAAAGGCAAATCAGCGCTACAAAGAAGTCTCGCTTCCCATCGGTCAAAAGGGCCATGCTGAATAAAGTGTCAAAACCAGAAATGCAGGACAGGCCACGGAGAAACGGGAGCCTTGCTACGCTGATGGGCAGGATGTAAATTGCCAACAGCCACTCTGGAGAAGTGTACGGTGTGTCCTGAAACATTTACAAAACTCAGCTTAGAGAGCATAGGGCACTTCCACTCATGGGCGTATAAATTGGGAAAACTAAAAATCAGCAAGACACAAGCACCCCAAAGTTTAGGGCTGCTCTGTTGACAAGAACCTCCACTTCGTTACACCTTAAATATCCCAGGAAAGAGAAACATGGATAAAGAAGTTGTGGTCCTTATGTACAATGGAATATCACTCAGCCATGAAATCAACGTCATAAGGCTAGTAGCAGCATGATGAGTGGATTTAGGTACGACGATTCTAAGTCAAATAAGTCACACAGAAAAAGACACTTATCATAAGATATCACCTATAGAGGGAATGTAAAAACCGCTGCCCTTGAACTGAATTACAAAACAGAACAGAGTCACACGGTTAGAAAACACACTATGGCTGCCTAACGGCAAAGGTGAGGTGGGGTGATGCATAAAACAAGGGTTTCAAATTAGCTCAGATACCGTTCCATAAACCCAATACATAATAGACAAGACCTACTCCTTGCTCAGGGAACTGGACTCAACACCCCCTATTCACCGCCCAAGAGTATATCTGACTAGTAAGAATCTTAAAACCTATGTATTGATATCTCTCTGTAAGTGAGTCAAGTGGGTGTAAAGCTGCATAAACACAGCAGTGAAAAGCAGCTAAACCCCATTATAAAACTCAATTAATTTTAAAAACCCGTGAAACAAAGACAGTGAAAGGGAGAGAAATTCTTACAAAATTCGTTCAGGCGCTGTGATGCCACCTGGATTGACCATATCTAGACCCGCAGCTGATTGAGACATAAGGGTGGACACTCTTGGGGCTGAGGGGTTTGGTGAGGTTCGGTGAGCAAACGCAGACGCTTTAAAGTAATACTGCGTGGTACCCATCCCATGGGTCCCAAATCTCCAGGTTCAAGGGCATCTTCCTACATCGAAAACATGCATGAGAAACCCAGAAGATGGTCCACCGAGTGATCGGGAAAGGTTTCTAAAACGCACCTCATTTCTCGTCTCCTTGTGCTCGGGTTCGCCATTCCAGCCGCTTTACTAGCAATCTCCCTCCTTGGAGAATCAGCACCTTTAACCTCCTGTTCCATACAGGTTGCAATTTGTCCTGAGGGTGAACGGGAAGAGGGGGAACCAATGAGAGACTAGCTCTAGGTGTTGGGACAGGCACAGGTCACTCTATTTTCCCATCAGGAAGAAGAATTAAGCACAGGCTCAGTCTGCCGCCCGGAAGCAGAATAGGGCCTAAAGCAATCCTGCGCTTTTGCGGCCAGCTCCCAAGAGAGCGAGTTGAAAAATGGAGCTCAGGGGCACTGCAATTCACAAACCTGCAGACTTATAAATGATAACTCTCGTCTACAAATATATTGAGGGAAGGCAACAAAGAGGATTTGAAAGCAAGGCAGAATTGCAGGAAACAGATTTCAGGAGGCAGATTCGAATCGCCTTTAAAGCACAGGAAAAGCGGCAAAACCTCGACAATGATGCCCTTGGCCAAAAAGGGCGTATGCGTTTTTTCCTGAATATATTCAGGAAAAAACGCATACGCCCTTTTTGGCCAACCAAGCAACCTGGAAAGGCAAATCAGCGCTACAAAGAAGTCTCGCTTCCCATCGGTCAAAAGGGCCATGCTGAATAAAGTGTCAAAACCAGAAATGCAGGACAGGCCACGGAGAAACGGGAGCCTTGCTACGCTGATGGGCAGGATGTAAATTGCCAACAGCCACTCTGGAGAAGTGTACGGTGTGTCCTGAAACATTTACAAAACTCAGCTTAGAGAGCATAGGGCACTTCCACTCATGGGCGTATAAATTGGGAAAACTAAAAATCAGCAAGACACAAGCACCCCAAAGTTTAGGGCTGCTCTGTTGACAAGAACCTCCACTTCGTTACACCTTAAATATCCCAGGAAAGAGAAACATGGATAAAGAAGTTGTGGTCCTTATGTACAATGGAATATCACTCAGCCATGAAATCAACGTCATAAGGCTAGTAGCAGCATGATGAGTGGATTTAGGTACGACGATTCTAAGTCAAATAAGTCACACAGAAAAAGACACTTATCATAAGATATCACCTATAGAGGGAATGTAAAAACCGCTGCCCTTGAACTGAATTACAAAACAGAACAGAGTCACACGGTTAGAAAACACACTATGGCTGCCTAACGGGAAAGGTGAGGTGGGGTGATGCATAAAACAAGGGTTTCAAATTAGCTCAGATACCGTTCCATAAACCCAATACGTAATAGACAAGACCTACTCCTTGCTCAGGGAACTGGACTCAACACCCCCTATTCACCGCCCAAGAATATATCTGACTAGTAAGAATCTTAAAACTTATGTATTGATATCTCTCTGTAAGTGAGTCAAGTGGGTGTAAAGCTGCATAAACACAGCAGTGAAAAGCAGCTAAACCCCATTATAAAACTCAATTAATTTTAAAAACCCGTGAAACAAAGACAGTGAAAGGGAGAGAAATTCTTACAAAATTCGTTCAGGCGCTGTGATGCCACCTGGATTGACCATATCTAGACCCGCAGCTGATTGAGACATAAGGGTGGACACTCTTGGGGCTGAGGGGTTTGGTGAGGTTCGGTGAGCAAACGCAGACGCTTTAAAGTAATACTGCGTGGTACCCATCCCATGGGTCCCAAATCTCCAGGTTCAAGGGCATCTTCCTACATCGAAAACATGCATGAGAAACCCAGAAGATGGTCCACCGAGTGATCGGGAAAGGTTTCTAAAACGCACCTCATTTCTCGTCTCCTTGTGCTCGGGTTCGCCATTCCAGCCGCTTTACTAGCAATCTCCCTCCTTGGAGAATCAGCACCTTTAACCTCCTGTTCCATACAGGTGGCAATTTGAACTGAGGGTGAACGGGAAGACGGGGAACCAATGAGAGACTAGCTCTAGGTGTTGGGACAGGCACAGGTCACTCTATTTTCCCATCAGGAAGAAGAATTAACCACAGGCTCAGTCTGCCGCCCGGAAGCAGAATAGGGCCTAAAGCAATCCTGCGCTTTTGCGGCCAGCTCCCAAGAGAGCGAGTTGAAAAATGGAGCTCAGGGGCACTGCAATTCACAAACCTGCAGACTTATAAATGATAACTCTCGTCTACAAATATATTGAGGGAAGGCAACAAAGAGGATTTGAAAGCAAGGCAGAATTGCAGGAAACAGATTTCAGGAGGCAGATTCGAATCGCCTTTAAAGCACAGGAAAAGCGGCAAAACCTCGACAATGATGCCCTTGGCCAAAAAGGGCGTATGCGTTTTTTCCTGAATATATTCAGGAAAAAACGCATATGCCCTTTTTGGCCAACCAAGCAACCTGGAAAGGCAAATCAGCGCTACAAAGAAGTCTCGCTTCCCATCGGTCAAAAGGGCCATGCTGAATAAAGTGTCAAAACCAGAAATGCAGGACAGGCCACGGAGAAACGGGAGCCTTGCTACGCTGATGGGCGGGATGTAAATTGCCAACAGCCACTCTGGAGAAGTGTACGGTGTGTCCTGAAACATTTACAAATCTCAGCTTAGAGAGCATAGGGCACTTCCACTCATGGGCGTATAAATTGGGAAAACTAAAAATCAGCAAGACACAAGCACCCCAAAGTTTAGGGCTGCTCTGTTGACAAGAACCTCCACTTCGTTACACCTTAAATATCCCAGGAAAGAGAAAAATGGATAAAGAAGTTGTGGTCCTTATGTACAATGGAATATCACTCAGCCATGAAATCAACGTCATAAGGCTAGTAGCAGCATGATGAGTGGATTTAGGTACGACGATTCTAAGTCAAATAAGTCACACAGAAAAAGACACTTATCATAAGATATCACCGATAGAGGGAATGTAAAAACCGCTGCCCTTGAACTGAATTACAAAACAGAACAGAGTCACACGGTTAGAAAACACACTATGGCTGCCTAACGGCAAAGGTGAGGTGGGGTGATGCATAAAACAAGGGTTTCAAATTAGCTCAGATACCGTTCCATAAACCCAATACGTAATAGACAAGACCTACTCCTTGCTCAGGGAACTGGACTCACCACCCCCTATTCACCGCCCAAGAGTATATCTGACTAGTAAGAATCTTAAAACCTATGTATTGCTTTCTCTCTGTAAGTGAGTCAAGTGGGTGTAAAGCTGCATAAACACAGCAGTGAAAAGCAGCTAAACCCCATTATAAAACTCAATTAATTTTAAAAACCCGTGAAACAAAGACAGTGAAAGGGAGAGAAATTCTTACAAAATTCGTTCAGGCGCTGTGATGCCACCTGGATTGACCATATCTAGACCCGCAGCTGATTGAGACATAAGGGTGGACACTCTTGGGGCTGAGGGGTTTGGTGAGGTTCGGTGAGCAAACGCAGACGCTTTAAAGTAATACTGCGTGGTACCCATCCCATGGGTCCCAAATCTCCAGGTTCAAGGGCATCTTCCTACATCGAAAACATGCATGAGAAACCCAGAAGATGGTCCACCGAGTGATCGGGAAAGGTTTCTAAAACGCACCTCATTTCTCGTCTCCTTGTGCTCGGGTTCGCCATTCCAGCCGCTTTACTAGCAATCTCCCTCCTTGGAGAATCAGCACCTTTAACCTCCTGTTCCATACAGGTGGCAATTTGAACTGAGGGTGAACGGGAAGACGGGGAACCAATGAGAGACTAGCTCTAGGTGTTGGGACAGGCACAGGTCACTCTATTTTCCCATCAGGAAGAAGAATTAACCACAGGCTCAGTCTGCCGCCCGGACGCAGAATAGGGCCTAAAGCAACCCTGCGCTTTTGCGGCCAGCTCCCAAGAGAGCGAGTTGAAAAATGGAGCTCAGGGGCACTGCAATTCACAAACCTGCAGACTTATAAATGATAACTCTCGTCTACAAATATATTGAGGGAAGGCAACAAAGAGGATTTGAAAGCAAGGCAGAATTGCAGGAAACAGATTTCAGGAGGCAGATTCGAATCGCCTTTAAAGCACAGGAAAAGCGGCAAAACCTCGACAATGATGCCCTTGGCCAAAAAGGGCGTATGCGTTTTTTCCTGAATATATTCAGGAAAAAACGCATACGCCCTTTTTGGCCAACCAAGCAACCTGGAAAGGCAAATCAGCGCTACAAAGAAGTCTCGCTTCCCATCGGTCAAAAGGGCCATGCTGAATAAAGTGTCAAAACCAGAAATGCAGGACAGGCCACGGAGAAACGGGAGCCTTGCTAGGCTGATGGGCGGGATGTAAATTGCCAACAGCCACTCTGGAGAAGTGTACGGTGTGTCCTGAAACATTTACAAATCTCAGCTTAGAGAGCATAGGGCACTTCCACTCATGGGCGTATAAATTGGGAAAACTAAAAATCAGCAAGACACAAGCACCCCAAAGTTTAGGGCTGCTCTGTTGACAAGAACCTCCACTTCGTTACACCTTAAATATCCCAGGAAAGAGAAAAATGGATAAAGAAGTTGTGGTCCTTATGTACAATGGAATATCACTCAGCCATGAAATCAACGTCATAAGGCTAGTAGCAGCATGATGAGTGGATTTAGGTACGACGATTCTAAGTCAAATAAGTCACACAGAAAAAGACACTTATCATAAGATATCACCGATAGAGGGAATGTAAAAACCGCTGCCCTTGAACTGAATTACAAAACAGAACAGAGTCACACGGTTAGAAAACACACTATGGCTGCCTAACGGCAAAGGTGAGGTGGGGTGATGCATAAAACAAGGGTTTCAAATTAGCTCAGATACCGTTCCATAAACCCAATACATAATAGACAAGACCTACTCCTTGCTCAGGGAACTGGACTCAACACCCCCTATTCACCGCCCAAGAGTATATCTGACTAGTAAGAATCTTAAAACCTATGTATTGATATCTCTCTGTAAGTGAGTCAAGTGGGTGTAAAGCTGCATAAACACAGCAGTGAAAAGCAGCTAAACCCCATTATAAAACTCAATTAATTTTAAAAACCCGTGAAACAAAGACAGTGAAAGGGAGAGAAATTCTTACAAAATTCGTTCAGGCGCTGTGATGCCACCTGGATTGACCATATCTAGACCCGCAGCTGATTGAGACATAAGGGTGGACACTCTTGGGGCTGAGGGGTTTGGTGAGGTTCGGTGAGCAAACGCAGACGCTTTAAAGTAATACTGCGTGGTACCCATCCCATGGGTCCCAAATCTCCAGGTTCAAGGGCATCTTCCTACATCGAAAACATGCATGAGAAACCCAGAAGATGGTCCACCGAGTGATCGGGAAAGGTTTCTAAAACGCACCTCATTTCTCGTCTCCTTGTGCTCGGGTTCGCCATTCCAGCCGCTTTACTAGCAATCTCCCTCCTTGGAGAATCAGCACCTTTAACCTCCTGTTCCATACAGGTTGCAATTTGAACTGAGGGTGAACGGGAAGACGGGGAACCAATGAGAGACTAGCTCTAGGTGTTGGGACAGGCACAGGTCACTCTATTTTCCCATCAGGAAGAAGAATTAACCACAGGCTCAGTCTGCCGCCCGGAAGCAGAATAGGGCCTAAAGCAATCCTGCGCTTTTGCGGCCAGCTCCCAAGAGAGCGAGTTGAAAATGGAGCTCAGGGGCACTGCAATTCACAAACCTGCAGACTTATAAATGATAACTCTCGTCTACAAATATATTGAGGGAAGGCAACAAAGAGGATTTGAAAGCAAGGCAGAATTGCAGGAAACAGATTTCAGGAGGCAGATTCGAATCGCCTTTAAAGCACAGGAAAAGCGGCAAAACCTCGACAATGATGCCCTTGGCCAAAAAGGGCGTATGCGTTTTTTCCTGAATATATTCAGGAAAAAACGCATACGCCCTTTTTGGCCAACCAAGCAACCTGGAAAGGCAAATCAGCGCTACAAAGAAGTCTCGCTTCCCATCGGTCAAAAGGGCCATGCTGAATAAAGTGTCAAAACCAGAAATGCAGGACAGGCCACGGAGAAACGGGAGCCTTGCTACGCTGATGGGCAGGATGTAAATTGCCAACAGCCACTCTGGAGAAGTGTACGGTGTGTCCTGAAACATTTACAAAACTCAGCTTAGAGAGCATAGGGCACTTCCACTCATGGGCGTATAAATTGGGAAAACTAAAAATCAGCAAGACACAAGCACCCCAAAGTTTAGGGCTGCTCTGTTGACAAGAACCTCCACTTCGTTACACCTTAAATATCCCAGGAAAGAGAAACATGGATAAAGAAGTTGTGGTCCTTATGTACAATGGAATATCACTCAGCCATGAAATCAACGTCATAAGGCTAGTAGCAGCATGATGAGTGGATTTAGGTACGACGATTCTAAGTCAAATAAGTCACACAGAAAAAGACACTTATCATAAGATATCACCTATAGAGGGAATGTAAAAACCGCTGCCCTTGAACTGAATTACAAAACAGAACAGAGTCACACGGTTAGAAAACACACTATGGCTGCCTAACGGCAAAGGTGAGGTGGGGTGATGCATAAAACAAGGGTTTCAAATTAGCTCAGATACCGTTCCATAAACCCAATACATAATAGACAAGACCTACTCCTTGCTCAGGGAACTGGACTCAACACCCCCTATTCACCGCCCAAGAGTATATCTGACTAGTAAGAATCTTAAAACCTATGTATTGATATCTCTCTGTAAGTGAGTCAAGTGGGTGTAAAGCTGCATAAACACAGCAGTGAAAAGCAGCTAAACCCCATTATAAAACTCAATTAATTTTAAAAACCCGTGAAACAAAGACAGTGAAAGGGAGAGAAATTCTTACAAAATTCGTTCAGGCGCTGTGATGCCACCTGGATTGACCATATCTAGACCCGCAGCTGATTGAGACATAAGGGTGGACACTCTTGGGGCTGAGGGGTTTGGTGAGGTTCGGTGAGCAAACGCAGACGCTTTAAAGTAATACTGCGTGGTACCCATCCCATGGGTCCCAAATCTCCAGGTTCAAGGGCATCTTCCTACATCGAAAACATGCATGAGAAACCCAGAAGATGGTCCACCGAGTGATCGGGAAAGGTTTCTAAAACGCACCTCATTTCTCGTCTCCTTGTGCTCGGGTTCGCCATTCCAGCCGCTTTACTAGCAATCTCCCTCCTTGGAGAATCAGCACCTTTAACCTCCTGTTCCATACAGGTTGCAATTTGTCCTGAGGGTGAACGGGAAGAGGGGGAACCAATGAGAGACTAGCTCTAGGTGTTGGGACAGGCACAGGTCACTCTATTTTCCCATCAGGAAGAAGAATTAAGCACAGGCTCAGTCTGCCGCCCGGAAGCAGAATAGGGCCTAAAGCAATCCTGCGCTTTTGCGGCCAGCTCCCAAGAGAGCGAGTTGAAAAATGGAGCTCAGGGGCACTGCAATTCACAAACCTGCAGACTTATAAATGATAACTCTCGTCTACAAATATATTGAGGGAAGGCAACAAAGAGGATTTGAAAGCAAGGCAGAATTGCAGGAAACAGATTTCAGGAGGCAGATTCGAATCGCCTTTAAAGCACAGGAAAAGCGGCAAAACCTCGACAATGATGCCCTTGGCCAAAAAGGGCGTATGCGTTTTTTCCTGAATATATTCAGGAAAAAACGCATACGCCCTTTTTGGCCAACCAAGCAACCTGGAAAGGCAAATCAGCGCTACAAAGAAGTCTCGCTTCCCATCGGTCAAAAGGGCCATGCTGAATAAAGTGTCAAAACCAGAAATGCAGGACAGGCCACGGAGAAACGGGAGCCTTGCTACGCTGATGGGCAGGATGTAAATTGCCAACAGCCACTCTGGAGAAGTGTACGGTGTGTCCTGAAACATTTACAAAACTCAGCTTAGAGAGCATAGGGCACTTCCACTCATGGGCGTATAAATTGGGAAAACTAAAAATCAGCAAGACACAAGCACCCCAAAGTTTAGGGCTGCTCTGTTGACAAGAACCTCCACTTCGTTACACCTTAAATATCCCAGGAAAGAGAAACATGGATAAAGAAGTTGTGGTCCTTATGTACAATGGAATATCACTCAGCCATGAAATCAACGTCATAAGGCTAGTAGCAGCATGATGAGTGGATTTAGGTACGACGATTCTAAGTCAAATAAGTCACACAGAAAAAGACACTTATCATAAGATATCACCTATAGAGGGAATGTAAAAACCGCTGCCCTTGAACTGAATTACAAAACAGAACAGAGTCACACGGTTAGAAAACACACTATGGCTGCCTAACGGGAAAGGTGAGGTGGGGTGATGCATAAAACAAGGGTTTCAAATTAGCTCAGATACCGTTCCATAAACCCAATACGTAATAGACAAGACCTACTCCTTGCTCAGGGAACTGGACTCAACACCCCCTATTCACCGCCCAAGAATATATCTGACTAGTAAGAATCTTAAAACTTATGTATTGATATCTCTCTGTAAGTGAGTCAAGTGGGTGTAAAGCTGCATAAACACAGCAGTGAAAAGCAGCTAAACCCCATTATAAAACTCAATTAATTTTAAAAACCCGTGAAACAAAGACAGTGAAAGGGAGAGAAATTCTTACAAAATTCGTTCAGGCGCTGTGATGCCACCTGGATTGACCATATCTAGACCCGCAGCTGATTGAGACATAAGGGTGGACACTCTTGGGGCTGAGGGGTTTGGTGAGGTTCGGTGAGCAAACGCAGACGCTTTAAAGTAATACTGCGTGGTACCCATCCCATGGGTCCCAAATCTCCAGGTTCAAGGGCATCTTCCTACATCGAAAACATGCATGAGAAACCCAGAAGATGGTCCACCGAGTGATCGGGAAAGGTTTCTAAAACGCACCTCATTTCTCGTCTCCTTGTGCTCGGGTTCGCCATTCCAGCCGCTTTACTAGCAATCTCCCTCCTTGGAGAATCAGCACCTTTAACCTCCTGTTCCATACAGGTGGCAATTTGAACTGAGGGTGAACGGGAAGACGGGGAACCAATGAGAGACTAGCTCTAGGTGTTGGGACAGGCACAGGTCACTCTATTTTCCCATCAGGAAGAAGAATTAACCACAGGCTCAGTCTGCCGCCCGGAAGCAGAATAGGGCCTAAAGCAATCCTGCGCTTTTGCGGCCAGCTCCCAAGAGAGCGAGTTGAAAAATGGAGCTCAGGGGCACTGCAATTCACAAACCTGCAGACTTATAAATGATAACTCTCGTCTACAAATATATTGAGGGAAGGCAACAAAGAGGATTTGAAAGCAAGGCAGAATTGCAGGAAACAGATTTCAGGAGGCAGATTCGAATCGCCTTTAAAGCACAGGAAAAGCGGCAAAACCTCGACAATGATGCCCTTGGCCAAAAAGGGCGTATGCGTTTTTTCCTGAATATATTCAGGAAAAAACGCATATGCCCTTTTTGGCCAACCAAGCAACCTGGAAAGGCAAATCAGCGCTACAAAGAAGTCTCGCTTCCCATCGGTCAAAAGGGCCATGCTGAATAAAGTGTCAAAACCAGAAATGCAGGACAGGCCACGGAGAAACGGGAGCCTTGCTACGCTGATGGGCGGGATGTAAATTGCCAACAGCCACTCTGGAGAAGTGTACGGTGTGTCCTGAAACATTTACAAATCTCAGCTTAGAGAGCATAGGGCACTTCCACTCATGGGCGTATAAATTGGGAAAACTAAAAATCAGCAAGACACAAGCACCCCAAAGTTTAGGGCTGCTCTGTTGACAAGAACCTCCACTTCGTTACACCTTAAATATCCCAGGAAAGAGAAAAATGGATAAAGAAGTTGTGGTCCTTATGTACAATGGAATATCACTCAGCCATGAAATCAACGTCATAAGGCTAGTAGCAGCATGATGAGTGGATTTAGGTACGACGATTCTAAGTCAAATAAGTCACACAGAAAAAGACACTTATCATAAGATATCACCGATAGAGGGAATGTAAAAACCGCTGCCCTTGAACTGAATTACAAAACAGAACAGAGTCACACGGTTAGAAAACACACTATGGCTGCCTAACGGCAAAGGTGAGGTGGGGTGATGCATAAAACAAGGGTTTCAAATTAGCTCAGATACCGTTCCATAAACCCAATACGTAATAGACAAGACCTACTCCTTGCTCAGGGAACTGGACTCACCACCCCCTATTCACCGCCCAAGAGTATATCTGACTAGTAAGAATCTTAAAACCTATGTATTGCTTTCTCTCTGTAAGTGAGTCAAGTGGGTGTAAAGCTGCATAAACACAGCAGTGAAAAGCAGCTAAACCCCATTATAAAACTCAATTAATTTTAAAAACCCGTGAAACAAAGACAGTGAAAGGGAGAGAAATTCTTACAAAATTCGTTCAGGCGCTGTGATGCCACCTGGATTGACCATATCTAGACCCGCAGCTGATTGAGACATAAGGGTGGACACTCTTGGGGCTGAGGGGTTTGGTGAGGTTCGGTGAGCAAACGCAGACGCTTTAAAGTAATACTGCGTGGTACCCATCCCATGGGTCCCAAATCTCCAGGTTCAAGGGCATCTTCCTACATCGAAAACATGCATGAGAAACCCAGAAGATGGTCCACCGAGTGATCGGGAAAGGTTTCTAAAACGCACCTCATTTCTCGTCTCCTTGTGCTCGGGTTCGCCATTCCAGCCGCTTTACTAGCAATCTCCCTCCTTGGAGAATCAGCACCTTTAACCTCCTGTTCCATACAGGTGGCAATTTGAACTGAGGGTGAACGGGAAGACGGGGAACCAATGAGAGACTAGCTCTAGGTGTTGGGACAGGCACAGGTCACTCTATTTTCCCATCAGGAAGAAGAATTAACCACAGGCTCAGTCTGCCGCCCGGACGCAGAATAGGGCCTAAAGCAACCCTGCGCTTTTGCGGCCAGCTCCCAAGAGAGCGAGTTGAAAAATGGAGCTCAGGGGCACTGCAATTCACAAACCTGCAGACTTATAAATGATAACTCTCGTCTACAAATATATTGAGGGAAGGCAACAAAGAGGATTTGAAAGCAAGGCAGAATTGCAGGAAACAGATTTCAGGAGGCAGATTCGAATCGCCTTTAAAGCACAGGAAAAGCGGCAAAACCTCGACAATGATGCCCTTGGCCAAAAAGGGCGTATGCGTTTTTTCCTGAATATATTCAGGAAAAAACGCATACGCCCTTTTTGGCCAACCAAGCAACCTGGAAAGGCAAATCAGCGCTACAAAGAAGTCTCGCTTCCCATCGGTCAAAAGGGCCATGCTGAATAAAGTGTCAAAACCAGAAATGCAGGACAGGCCACGGAGAAACGGGAGCCTTGCTACGCTGATGGGCGGGATGTAAATTGCCAACAGCCACTCTGGAGAAGTGTACGGTGTGTCCTGAAACATTTACAAATCTCAGCTTAGAGAGCATAGGGCACTTCCACTCATGGGCGTATAAATTGGGAAAACTAAAAATCAGCAAGACACAAGCACCCCAAAGTTTAGGGCTGCTCTGTTGACAAGAACCTCCACTTCGTTACACCTTAAATATCCCAGGAAAGAGAAAAATGGATAAAGAAGTTGTGGTCCTTATGTACAATGGAATATCACTCAGCCATGAAATCAACGTCATAAGGCTAGTAGCAGCATGATGAGTGGATTTAGGTACGACGATTCTAAGTCAAATAAGTCACACAGAAAAAGACACTTATCATAAGATATCACCTATAGAGGGAATGTAAAAACCGCTGCCCTTGAACTGAATTACAAAACAGAACAGAGTCACACGGTTAGAAAACACACTATGGCTGCCTAACGGCAAAGGTGAGGTGGGGTGATGCATAAAACAAGGGTTTCAAATTAGCTCAGATACCGTTCCATAAACCCAATACATAATAGACAAGACCTACTCCTTGCTCAGGGAACTGGACTCAACACCCCCTATTCACCGCCCAAGAGTATATCTGACTAGTAAGAATCTTAAAACCTATGTATTGATATCTCTCTGTAAGTGAGTCAAGTGGGTGTAAAGCTGCATAAACACAGCAGTGAAAAGCAGCTAAACCCCATTATAAAACTCAATTAATTTTAAAAACCCGTGAAACAAAGACAGTGAAAGGGAGAGAAATTCTTACAAAATTCGTTCAGGCGCTGTGATGCCACCTGGATTGACCATATCTAGACCCGCAGCTGATTGAGACATAAGGGTGGACACTCTTGGGGCTGAGGGGTTTGGTGAGGTTCGGTGAGCAAACGCAGACGCTTTAAAGTAATACTGCGTGGTACCCATCCCATGGGTCCCAAATCTCCAGGTTCAAGGGCATCTTCCTACATCGAAAACATGCATGAGAAACCCAGAAGATGGTCCACCGAGTGATCGGGAAAGGTTTCTAAAACGCACCTCATTTCTCGTCTCCTTGTGCTCGGGTTCGCCATTCCAGCCGCTTTACTAGCAATCTCCCTCCTTGGAGAATCAGCACCTTTAACCTCCTGTTCCATACAGGTTGCAATTTGTCCTGAGGGTGAACGGGAAGAGGGGGAACCAATGAGAGACTAGCTCTAGGTGTTGGGACAGGCACAGGTCACTCTATTTTCCCATCAGGAAGAAGAATTAACCACAGGCTCAGTCTGCCGCCCGGAAGCAGAATAGGGCCTAAAGCAATCCTGCGCTTTTGCGGCCAGCTCCCAAGAGAGCGAGTTGAAAAATGGAGCTCAGGGGCACTGCAATTCACAAACCTGCAGACTTATAAATGATAACTCTCGTCTACAAATATATTGAGGGAAGGCAACAAAGAGGATTTGAAAGCAAGGCAGAATTGCAGGAAACAGATTTCAGGAGGCAGATTCGAATCGCCTTTAAAGCACAGGAAAAGCGGCAAAACCTCGACAATGATGCCCTTGGCCAAAAAGGGCGTATGCGTTTTTTCCTGAATATATTCAGGAAAAAACGCATACGCCCTTTTTGGCCAACCAAGCAACCTGGAAAGGCAAATCAGCGCTACAAAGAAGTCTCGCTTCCCATCGGTCAAAAGGGCCATGCTGAATAAAGTGTCAAAACCAGAAATGCAGGACAGGCCACGGAGAAACGGGAGCCTTGCTACGCTGATGGGCAGGATGTAAATTGCCAACAGCCACTCTGGAGAAGTGTACGGTGTGTCCTGAAACATTTACAAAACTCAGCTTAGAGAGCATAGGGCACTTCCACTCATGGGCGTATAAATTGGGAAAACTAAAAATCAGCAAGACACAAGCACCCCAAAGTTTAGGGCTGCTCTGTTGACAAGAACCTCCACTTCGTTACACCTTAAATATCCCAGGAAAGAGAAACATGGATAAAGAAGTTGTGGTCCTTATGTACAATGGAATATCACTCAGCCATGAAATCAACGTCATAAGGCTAGTAGCAGCATGATGAGTGGATTTAGGTACGACGATTCTAAGTCAAATAAGTCACACAGAAAAAGACACTTATCATAAGATATCACCTATAGAGGGAATGTAAAAACCGCTGCCCTTGAACTGAATTACAAAACAGAACAGAGTCACACGGTTAGAAAACACACTATGGCTGCCTAACGGGAAAGGTGAGGTGGGGTGATGCATAAAACAAGGGTTTCAAATTAGCTCAGATACCGTTCCATAAACCCAATACGTAATAGACAAGACCTACTCCTTGCTCAGGGAACTGGACTCAACACCCCCTATTCACCGCCCAAGAATATATCTGACTAGTAAGAATCTTAAAACTTATGTATTGATATCTCTCTGTAAGTGAGTCAAGTGGGTGTAAAGCTGCATAAACACAGCAGTGAAAAGCAGCTAAACCCCATTATAAAACTCAATTAATTTTAAAAACCCGTGAAACAAAGACAGTGAAAGGGAGAGAAATTCTTACAAAATTCGTTCAGGCGCTGTGATGCCACCTGGATTGACCATATCTAGACCCGCAGCTGATTGAGACATAAGGGTGGACACTCTTGGGGCTGAGGGGTTTGGTGAGGTTCGGTGAGCAAACGCAGACGCTTTAAAGTAATACTGCGTGGTACCCATCCCATGGGTGCCAAATCTCCAGGTTCAAGGGCATCTTCCTACATCGAAAACATGCATGAGAAACCCAGAAGATGGTCCACCGAGTGATCGGGAAAGGTTTCTAAAACGCACCTCATTTCTCGTCTCCTTGTGCTCGGGTTCGCCATTCCAGCCGCTTTACTAGCAATCTCCCTCCTTGGAGAATCAGCACCTTTAACCTCCTGTTCCATACAGGTGGCAATTTGAACTGAGGGTGAACGGGAAGACGGGGAACCAATGAGAGACTAGCTCTAGGTGTTGGGACAGGCACAGGTCACTCTATTTTCCCATCAGGAAGAAGAATTAACCACAGGCTCAGTCTGCCGCCCGGAAGCAGAATAGGGCCTAAAGCAATCCTGCGCTTTTGCGGCCAGCTCCCAAGAGAGCGAGTTGAAAAATGGAGCTCAGGGGCACTGCAATTCACAAACCTGCAGACTTATAAATGATAACTCTTGTCTACAAATATATTGAGGGAAGGCAACAAAGAGGATTTGAAAGCAAGGCAGAATTGCAGGAAACAGATTTCAGGAGGCAGATTCGAATCGCCTTTAAAGCACAGGAAAAGCGGCAAAACCTCGACAATGATGCCCTTGGCCAAAAAGGGCGTATGCGTTTTTTCCTGAATATATTCAGGAAAAAACGCATACGCCCTTTTTGGCCAACCAAGCAACCTGGAAAGGCAAATCAGCGCTACAAAGAAGTCTCGCTTCCCATCGGTCAAAAGGGCCATGCTGAATAAAGTGTCAAAACCAGAAATGCAGGACAGGCCACGGAGAAACGGGAGCCTTGCTACGCTGATGGGCGGGATGTAAATTGCCAACAGCCACTCTGGAGAAGTGTACGGTGTGTCCTGAAACATTTACAAATCTCAGCTTAGAGAGCATAGGGCACTTCCACTCATGGGCGTATAAATTGGGAAAACTAAAAATCAGCAAGACACAAGCACCCCAAAGTTTAGGGCTGCTCTGTTGACAAGAACCTCCACTTCGTTACACCTTAAATATCCCAGGAAAGAGAAAAATGGATAAAGAAGTTGTGGTCCTTATGTACAATGGAATATCACTCAGCCATGAAATCAACGTCATAAGGCTAGTAGCAGCATGATGAGTGGATTTAGGTACGACGATTCTAAGTCAAATAAGTCACACAGAAAAAGACACTTATCATAAGATATCACCTATAGAGGGAATGTAAAAACCGCTGCCCTTGAACTGAATTACAAAACAGAACAGAGTCACACGGTTAGAAAACACACTATGGCTGCCTAACGGCAAAGGTGAGGTGGGGTGATGCATAAAACAAGGGTTTCAAATTAGCTCAGATACCGTTCCATAAACCCAATACATAATAGACAAGACCTACTCCTTGCTCAGGGAACTGGACTCAACACCCCCTATTCACCGCCCAAGAGTATATCTGACTAGTAAGAATCTTAAAACCTATGTATTGATATCTCTCTGTAAGTGAGTCAAGTGGGTGTAAAGCTGCATAAACACAGCAGTGAAAAGCAGCTAAACCCCATTATAAAACTCAATTAATTTTAAAAACCCGTGAAACAAAGACAGTGAAAGGGAGAGAAATTCTTACAAAATTCGTTCAGGCGCTGTGATGCCACCTGGATTGACCATATCTAGACCCGCAGCTGATTGAGACATAAGGGTGGACACTCTTGGGGCTGAGGGGTTTGGTGAGGTTCGGTGAGCAAACGCAGACGCTTTAAAGTAATACTGCGTGGTACCCATCCCATGGGTCCCAAATCTCCAGGTTCAAGGGCATCTTCCTACATCGAAAACATGCATGAGAAACCCAGAAGATGGTCCACCGAGTGATCGGGAAAGGTTTCTAAAACGCACCTCATTTCTCGTCTCCTTGTGCTCGGGTTCGCCATTCCAGCCGCTTTACTAGCAATCTCCCTCCTTGGAGAATCAGCACCTTTAACCTCCTGTTCCATACAGGTTGCAATTTGTCCTGAGGGTGAACGGGAAGAGGGGGAACCAATGAGAGACTAGCTCTAGGTGTTGGGACAGGCACAGGTCACTCTATTTTCCCATCAGGAAGAAGAATTAACCACAGGCTCAGTCTGCCGCCCGGAAGCAGAATAGGGCCTAAAGCAATCCTGCGCTTTTGCGGCCAGCTCCCAAGAGAGCGAGTTGAAAAATGGAGCTCAGGGGCACTGCAATTCACAAACCTGCAGACTTATAAATGATAACTCTCGTCTACAAATATATTGAGGGAAGGCAACAAAGAGGATTTGAAAGCAAGGCAGAATTGCAGGAAACAGATTTCAGGAGGCAGATTCGAATCGCCTTTAAAGCACAGGAAAAGCGGCAAAACCTCGACAATGATGCCCTTGGCCAAAAAGGGCGTATGCGTTTTTTCCTGAATATATTCAGGAAAAAACGCATACGCCCTTTTTGGCCAACCAAGCAACCTGGAAAGGCAAATCAGCGCTACAAAGAAGTCTCGCTTCCCATCGGTCAAAAGGGCCATGCTGAATAAAGTGTCAAAACCAGAAATGCAGGACAGGCCACGGAGAAACGGGAGCCTTGCTACGCTGATGGGCAGGATGTAAATTGCCAACAGCCACTCTGGAGAAGTGTACGGTGTGTCCTGAAACATTTACAAAACTCAGCTTAGAGAGCATAGGGCACTTCCACTCATGGGCGTATAAATTGGGAAAACTAAAAATCAGCAAGACACAAGCACCCCAAAGTTTAGGGCTGCTCTGTTGACAAGAACCTCCACTTCGTTACACCTTAAATATCCCAGGAAAGAGAAACATGGATAAAGAAGTTGTGGTCCTTATGTACAATGGAATATCACTCAGCCATGAAATCAACGTCATAAGGCTAGTAGCAGCATGATGAGTGGATTTAGGTACGACGATTCTAAGTCAAATAAGTCACACAGAAAAAGACACTTATCATAAGATATCACCTATAGAGGGAATGTAAAAACCGCTGCCCTTGAACTGAATTACAAAACAGAACAGAGTCACACGGTTAGAAAACACACTATGGCTGCCTAACGGGAAAGGTGAGGTGGGGTGATGCATAAAACAAGGGTTTCAAATTAGCTCAGATACCGTTCCATAAACCCAATACGTAATAGACAAGACCTACTCCTTGCTCAGGGAACTGGACTCAACACCCCCTATTCACCGCCCAAGAATATATCTGACTAGTAAGAATCTTAAAACTTATGTATTGATATCTCTCTGTAAGTGAGTCAAGTGGGTGTAAAGCTGCATAAACACAGCAGTGAAAAGCAGCTAAACCCCATTATAAAACTCAATTAATTTTAAAAACCCGTGAAACAAAGACAGTGAAAGGGAGAGAAATTCTTACAAAATTCGTTCAGGCGCTGTGATGCCACCTGGATTGACCATATCTAGACCCGCAGCTGATTGAGACATAAGGGTGGACACTCTTGGGGCTGAGGGGTTTGGTGAGGTTCGGTGAGCAAACGCAGACGCTTTAAAGTAATACTGCGTGGTACCCATCCCATGGGTGCCAAATCTCCAGGTTCAAGGGCATCTTCCTACATCGAAAACATGCATGAGAAACCCAGAAGATGGTCCACCGAGTGATCGGGAAAGGTTTCTAAAACGCACCTCATTTCTCGTCTCCTTGTGCTCGGGTTCGCCATTCCAGCCGCTTTACTAGCAATCTCCCTCCTTGGAGAATCAGCACCTTTAACCTCCTGTTCCATACAGGTGGCAATTTGAACTGAGGGTGAACGGGAAGACGGGGAACCAATGAGAGACTAGCTCTAGGTGTTGGGACAGGCACAGGTCACTCTATTTTCCCATCAGGAAGAAGAATTAACCACAGGCTCAGTCTGCCGCCCGGAAGCAGAATAGGGCCTAAAGCAATCCTGCGCTTTTGCGGCCAGCTCCCAAGAGAGCGAGTTGAAAAATGGAGCTCAGGGGCACTGCAATTCACAAACCTGCAGACTTATAAATGATAACTCTCGTCTACAAATATATTGAGGGAAGGCAACAAAGAGGATTTGAAAGCAAGGCAGAATTGCAGGAAACAGATTTCAGGAGGCAGATTCGAATCGCCTTTAAAGCACAGGAAAAGCGGCAAAACCTCGACAATGATGCCCTTGGCCAAAAAGGGCGTATGCGTTTTTTCCTGAATATATTCAGGAAAAAACGCATACGCCCTTTTTGGCCAACCAAGCAACCTGGAAAGGCAAATCAGCGCTACAAAGAAGTCTCGCTTCCCATCGGTCAAAAGGGCCATGCTGAATAAAGTGTCAAAACCAGAAATGCAGGACAGGCCACGGAGAAACGGGAGCCTTGCTACGCTGATGGGCGGGATGTAAATTGCCAACAGCCACTCTGGAGAAGTGTACGGTGTGTCCTGAAACATTTACAAATCTCAGCTTAGAGAGCATAGGGCACTTCCACTCATGGGCGTATAAATTGGGAAAACTAAAAATCAGCAAGACACAAGCACCCCAAAGTTTAGGGCTGCTCTGTTGACAAGAACCTCCACTTCGTTACACCTTAAATATCCCAGGAAAGAGAAACATGGATAAAGAAGTTGTGGTCCTTATGTACAATGGAATATCACTCAGCCATGAAATCAACGTCATAAGGCTAGTAGCAGCATGATGAGTGGATTTAGGTACGACGATTCTAAGTCAAATAAGTCACACAGAAAAAGACACTTATCATAAGATATCACCTATAGAGGGAATGTAAAAACCGCTGCCCTTGAACTGAATTACAAAACAGAACAGAGTCACACGGTTAGAAAACACACTATGGCTGCCTAACGGCAAAGGTGAGGTGGGGTGATGCATAAAACAAGGGTTTCAAATTAGCTCAGATACCGTTCCATAAACCCAATACATAATAGACAAGACCTACTCCTTGCTCAGGGAACTGGACTCAACACCCCCTATTCACCGCCCAAGAGTATATCTGACTAGTAAGAATCTTAAAACCTATGTATTGATATCTCTCTGTAAGTGAGTCAAGTGGGTGTAAAGCTGCATAAACACAGCAGTGAAAAGCAGCTAAACCCCATTATAAAACTCAATTAATTTTAAAAACCCGTGAAACAAAGACAGTGAAAGGGAGAGAAATTCTTACAAAATTCGTTCAGGCGCTGTGATGCCACCTGGATTGACCATATCTAGACCCGCAGCTGATTGAGACATAAGGGTGGACACTCTTGGGGCTGAGGGGTTTGGTGAGGTTCGGTGAGCAAACGCAGACGCTTTAAAGTAATACTGCGTGGTACCCATCCCATGGGTCCCAAATCTCCAGGTTCAAGGGCATCTTCCTACATCGAAAACATGCATGAGAAACCCAGAAGATGGTCCACCGAGTGATCGGGAAAGGTTTCTAAAACGCACCTCATTTCTCGTCTCCTTGTGCTCGGGTTCGCCATTCCAGCCGCTTTACTAGCAATCTCCCTCCTTGGAGAATCAGCACCTTTAACCTCCTGTTCCATACAGGTTGCAATTTTTCCTGAGGGTGAACGGGAAGAGGGGGAACCAATGAGAGACTAGCTCTAGGTGTTGGGACAGGCACAGGTCACTCTATTTTCCCATCAGGAAGAAGAATTAAGCACAGGCTCAGTCTGCCGCCCGGAAGCAGAATAGGGCCTAAAGCAATCCTGCGCTTTTGCGGCCAGCTCCCAAGAGAGCGAGTTGAAAAATGGAGCTCAGGGGCACTGCAATTCACAAACCTGCAGACTTATAAATGATAACTCTCGTCTACAAATATATTGAGGGAAGGCAACAAAGAGGATTTGAAAGCAAGGCAGAATTGCAGGAAACAGATTTCAGGAGGCAGATTCGAATCGCCTTTAAAGCACAGGAAAAGCGGCAAAACCTCGACAATGATGCCCTTGGCCAAAAAGGGCGTATGCGTTTTTTCCTGAATATATTCAGGAAAAAACGCATACGCCCTTTTTGGCCAACCAAGCAACCTGGAAAGGCAAATCAGCGCTACAAAGAAGTCTCGCTTCCCATCGGTCAAAAGGGCCATGCTGAATAAAGTGTCAAAACCAGAAATGCAGGACAGGCCACGGAGAAACGGGAGCCTTGCTACGCTGATGGGCAGGATGTAAATTGCCAACAGCCACTCTGGAGAAGTGTACGGTGTGTCCTGAAACATTTACAAAACTCAGCTTAGAGAGCATAGGGCACTTCCACTCATGGGCGTATAAATTGGGAAAACTAAAAATCAGCAAGACACAAGCACCCCAAAGTTTAGGGCTGCTCTGTTGACAAGAACCTCCACTTCGTTACACCTTAAATATCCCAGGAAAGAGAAACATGGATAAAGAAGTTGTGGTCCTTATGTACAATGGAATATCACTCAGCCATGAAATCAACGTCATAAGGCTAGTAGCAGCATGATGAGTGGATTTAGGTACGACGATTCTAAGTCAAATAAGTCACACAGAAAAAGACACTTATCATAAGATATCACCTATAGAGGGAATGTAAAAACCGCTGCCCTTGAACTGAATTACAAAACAGAACAGAGTCACACGGTTAGAAAACACACTATGGCTGCCTAACGGCAAAGGTGAGGTGGGGTGATGCATAAAACAAGGGTTTCAAATTAGCTCAGATACCGTTCCATAAACCCAATACATAATAGACAAGACCTACTCCTTGCTCAGGGAACTGGACTCAACACCCCCTATTCACCGCCCAAGAGTATATCTGACTAGTAAGAATCTTAAAACCTATGTATTGATATCTCTCTGTAAGTGAGTCAAGTGGGTGTAAAGCTGCATAAACACAGCAGTGAAAAGCAGCTAAACCCCATTATAAAACTCAATTAATTTTAAAAACCCGTGAAACAAAGACAGTGAAAGGGAGAGAAATTCTTACAAAATTCGTTCAGGCGCTGTGATGCCACCTGGATTGACCATATCTAGACCCGCAGCTGATTGAGACATAAGGGTGGACACTCTTGGGGCTGAGGGGTTTGGTGAGGTTCGGTGAGCAAACGCAGACGCTTTAAAGTAATACTGCGTGGTACCCATCCCATGGGTCCCAAATCTCCAGGTTCAAGGGCATCTTCCTACATCGAAAACATGCATGAGAAACCCAGAAGATGGTCCACCGAGTGATCGGGAAAGGTTTCTAAAACGCACCTCATTTCTCGTCTCCTTGTGCTCGGGTTCGCCATTCCAGCCGCTTTACTAGCAATCTCCCTCCTTGGAGAATCAGCACCTTTAACCTCCTGTTCCATACAGGTTGCAATTTGTCCTGAGGGTGAACGGGAAGAGGGGGAACCAATGAGAGACTAGCTCTAGGTGTTGGGACAGGCACAGGTCACTCTATTTTCCCATCAGGAAGAAGAATTAAGCACAGGCTCAGTCTGCCGCCCGGAAGCAGAATAGGGCCTAAAGCAATCCTGCGCTTTTGCGGCCAGCTCCCAAGAGAGCGAGTTGAAAAATGGAGCTCAGGGGCACTGCAATTCACAAACCTGCAGACTTATAAATGATAACTCTCGTCTACAAATATATTGAGGGAAGGCAACAAAGAGGATTTGAAAGCAAGGCAGAATTGCAGGAAACAGATTTCAGGAGGCAGATTCGAATCGCCTTTAAAGCACAGGAAAAGCGGCAAAACCTCGACAATGATGCCCTTGGCCAAAAAGGGCGTATGCGTTTTTTCCTGAATATATTCAGGAAAAAACGCATACGCCCTTTTTGGCCAACCAAGCAACCTGGAAAGGCAAATCAGCGCTACAAAGAAGTCTCGCTTCCCATCGGTCAAAAGGGCCATGCTGAATAAAGTGTCAAAACCAGAAATGCAGGACAGGCCACGGAGAAACGGGAGCCTTGCTACGCTGATGGGCAGGATGTAAATTGCCAACAGCCACTCTGGAGAAGTGTACGGTGTGTCCTGAAACATTTACAAAACTCAGCTTAGAGAGCATAGGGCACTTCCACTCATGGGCGTATAAATTGGGAAAACTAAAAATCAGCAAGACACAAGCACCCCAAAGTTTAGGGCTGCTCTGTTGACAAGAACCTCCACTTCGTTACACCTTAAATATCCCAGGAAAGAGAAACATGGATAAAGAAGTTGTGGTCCTTATGTACAATGGAATATCACTCAGCCATGAAATCAACGTCATAAGGCTAGTAGCAGCATGATGAGTGGATTTAGGTACGACGATTCTAAGTCAAATAAGTCACACAGAAAAAGACACTTATCATAAGATATCACCTATAGAGGGAATGTAAAAACCGCTGCCCTTGAACTGAATTACAAAACAGAACAGAGTCACACGGTTAGAAAACACACTATGGCTGCCTAACGGGAAAGGTGAGGTGGGGTGATGCATAAAACAAGGGTTTCAAATTAGCTCAGATACCGTTCCATAAACCCAATACGTAATAGACAAGACCTACTCCTTGCTCAGGGAACTGGACTCAACACCCCCTATTCACCGCCCAAGAATATATCTGACTAGTAAGAATCTTAAAACTTATGTATTGATATCTCTCTGTAAGTGAGTCAAGTGGGTGTAAAGCTGCATAAACACAGCAGTGAAAAGCAGCTAAACCCCATTATAAAACTCAATTAATTTTAAAAACCCGTGAAACAAAGACAGTGAAAGGGAGAGAAATTCTTACAAAATTCGTTCAGGCGCTGTGATGCCACCTGGATTGACCATATCTAGACCCGCAGCTGATTGAGACATAAGGGTGGACACTCTTGGGGCTGAGGGGTTTGGTGAGGTTCGGTGAGCAAACGCAGACGCTTTAAAGTAATACTGCGTGGTACCCATCCCATGGGTGCCAAATCTCCAGGTTCAAGGGCATCTTCCTACATCGAAAACATGCATGAGAAACCCAGAAGATGGTCCACCGAGTGATCGGGAAAGGTTTCTAAAACGCACCTCATTTCTCGTCTCCTTGTGCTCGGGTTCGCCATTCCAGCCACTTTACTAGCAATCTCCCTCCTTGGAGAATCAGCACCTTTAACCTCCTGTTCCATACAGGTGGCAATTTGAACTGAGGGTGAACGGGAAGACGGGGAACCAATGAGAGACTAGCTCTAGGTGTTGGGACAGGCACAGGTCACTCTATTTTCCCATCAGGAAGAAGAATTAACCACAGGCTCAGTCTGCCGCCCGGAAGCAGAATAGGGCCTAAAGCAATCCTGCGCTTTTGCGGCCAGCTCCCAAGAGAGCGAGTTGAAAAATGGAGCTCAGGGGCACTGCAATTCACAAACCTGCAGACTTATAAATGATAACTCTCGTCTACAAATATATTGAGGGAAGGCAACAAAGAGGATTTGAAAGCAAGGCAGAATTGCAGGAAACAGATTTCAGGAGGCAGATTCGAATCGCCTTTAAAGCACAGGAAAAGCGGCAAAACCTCGACAATGATGCCCTTGGCCAAAAAGGGCGTATGCGTTTTTTCCTGAATATATTCAGGAAAAAACGCATACGCCCTTTTTGGCCAACCAAGCAACCTGGAAAGGCAAATCAGCGCTACAAAGAAGTCTCGCTTCCCATCGGTCAAAAGGGCCATGCTGAATAAAGTGTCAAAACCAGAAATGCAGGACAGGCCACGGAGAAACGGGAGCCTTGCTACGCTGATGGGCGGGATGTAAATTGCCAACAGCCACTCTGGAGAAGTGTACGGTGTGTCCTGAAACATTTACAAATCTCAGCTTAGAGAGCATAGGGCACTTCCACTCATGGGCGTATAAATTGGGAAAACTAAAAATCAGCAAGACACAAGCACCCCAAAGTTTAGGGCTGCTCTGTTGACAAGAACCTCCACTTCGTTACACCTTAAATATCCCAGGAAAGAGAAAAATGGATAAAGAAGTTGTGGTCCTTATGTACAATGGAATATCACTCAGCCATGAAATCAACGTCATAAGGCTAGTAGCAGCATGATGAGTGGATTTAGGTACGACGATTCTAAGTCAAATAAGTCACACAGAAAAAGACACTTATCATAAGATATCACCGATAGAGGGAATGTAAAAACCGCTGCCCTTGAACTGAATTACAAAACAGAACAGAGTCACACGGTTAGAAAACACACTATGGCTGCCTAACGGCAAAGGTGAGGTGGGGTGATGCATAAAACAAGGGTTTCAAATTAGCTCAGATACCGTTCCATAAACCCAATACGTAATAGACAAGACCTACTCCTTGCTCAGGGAACTGGACTCACCACCCCCTATTCACCGCCCAAGAGTATATCTGACTAGTAAGAATCTTAAAACCTATGTATTGATATCTCTCTGTAAGTGAGTCAAGTGGGTGTAAAGCTGCATAAACACAGCAGTGAAAAGCAGCTAAACCCCATTATAAAACTCAATTAATTTTAAAAACCCGTGAAACAAAGACAGTGAAAGGGAGAGAAATTCTTACAAAATTCGTTCAGGCGCTGTGATGCCACCTGGATTGACCATATCTAGACCCGCAGCTGATTGAGACATAAGGGTGGACACTCTTGGGGCTGAGGGGTTTGGTGAGGTTCGGTGAGCAAACGCAGACGCTTTAAAGTAATACTGCGTGGTACCCATCCCATGGGTCCCAAATCTCCAGGTTCAAGGGCATCTTCCTACATCGAAAACATGCATGAGAAACCCAGAAGATGGTCCACCGAGTGATCGGGAAAGGTTTCTAAAACGCACCTCATTTCTCGTCTCCTTGTGCTCGGGTTCGCCATTCCAGCCGCTTTACTAGCAATCTCCCTCCTTGGAGAATCAGCACCTTTAACCTCCTGTTCCATACAGGTGGCAATTTGAACTGAGGGTGAACGGGAAGACGGGGAACCAATGAGAGACTAGCTCTAGGTGTTGGGACAGGCACAGGTCACTCTATTTTCCCATCAGGAAGAAGAATTAACCACAGGCTCAGTCTGCCGCCCGGAAGCAGAATAGGGCCTAAAGCAACCCTGCGCTTTTGCGGCCAGCTCCCAAGAGAGCGAGTTGAAAAATGGAGCTCAGGGGCACTGCAATTCACAAACCTGCAGACTTATAAATGATAACTCTCGTCTACAAATATATTGAGGGAAGGCAACAAAGAGGATTTGAAAGCAAGGCAGAATTGCAGGAAACAGATTTCAGGAGGCAGATTCGAATCGCCTTTAAAGCACAGGAAAAGCGGCAAAACCTCGACAATGATGCCCTTGGCCAAAAAGGGCGTATGCGTTTTTTCCTGAATATATTCAGGAAAAAACGCATACGCCCTTTTTGGCCAACCAAGCAACCTGGAAAGGCAAATCAGCGCTACAAAGAAGTCTCGCTTCCCATCGGTCAAAAGGGCCATGCTGAATAAAGTGTCAAAACCAGAAATGCAGGACAGGCCACGGAGAAACGGGAGCCTTGCTACGCTGATGGGCGGGATGTAAATTGCCAACAGCCACTCTGGAGAAGTGTACGGTGTGTCCTGAAACATTTACAAATCTCAGCTTAGAGAGCATAGGGCACTTCCACTCATGGGCGTATAAATTGGGAAAACTAAAAATCAGCAAGACACAAGCACCCCAAAGTTTAGGGCTGCTCTGTTGACAAGAACCTCCACTTCGTTACACCTTAAATATCCCAGGAAAGAGAAAAATGGATAAAGAAGTTGTGGTCCTTATGTACAATGGAATATCACTCAGCCATGAAATCAACGTCATAAGGCTAGTAGCAGCATGATGAGTGGATTTAGGTACGACGATTCTAAGTCAAATAAGTCACACAGAAAAAGACACTTATCATAAGATATCACCTATAGAGGGAATGTAAAAACCGCTGCCCTTGAACTGAATTACAAAACAGAACAGAGTCACACGGTTAGAAAACACACTATGGCTGCCTAACGGCAAAGGTGAGGTGGGGTGATGCATAAAACAAGGGTTTCAAATTAGCTCAGATACCGTTCCATAAACCCAATACATAATAGACAAGACCTACTCCTTGCTCAGGGAACTGGACTCAACACCCCCTATTCACCGCCCAAGAGTATATCTGACTAGTAAGAATCTTAAAACCTATGTATTGATATCTCTCTGTAAGTGAGTCAAGTGGGTGTAAAGCTGCATAAACACAGCAGTGAAAAGCAGCTAAACCCCATTATAAAACTCAATTAATTTTAAAAACCCGTGAAACAAAGACAGTGAAAGGGAGAGAAATTCTTACAAAATTCGTTCAGGCGCTGTGATGCCACCTGGATTGACCATATCTAGACCCGCAGCTGATTGAGACATAAGGGTGGACACTCTTGGGGCTGAGGGGTTTGGTGAGGTTCGGTGAGCAAACGCAGACGCTTTAAAGTAATACTGCGTGGTACCCATCCCATGGGTCCCAAATCTCCAGGTTCAAGGGCATCTTCCTACATCGAAAACATGCATGAGAAACCCAGAAGATGGTCCACCGAGTGATCGGGAAAGGTTTCTAAAACGCACCTCATTTCTCGTCTCCTTGTGCTCGGGTTCGCCATTCCAGCCGCTTTACTAGCAATCTCCCTCCTTGGAGAATCAGCACCTTTAACCTCCTGTTCCATACAGGTTGCAATTTGTCCTGAGGGTGAACGGGAAGAGGGGGAACCAATGAGAGACTAGCTCTAGGTGTTGGGACAGGCACAGGTCACTCTATTTTCCCATCAGGAAGAAGAATTAACCACAGGCTCAGTCTGCCGCCCGGAAGCAGAATAGGGCCTAAAGCAATCCTGCGCTTTTGCGGCCAGCTCCCAAGAGAGCGAGTTGAAAAATGGAGCTCAGGGGCACTGCAATTCACAAACCTGCAGACTTATAAATGATAACTCTCGTCTACAAATATATTGAGGGAAGGCAACAAAGAGGATTTGAAAGCAAGGCAGAATTGCAGGAAACAGATTTCAGGAGGCAGATTCGAATCGCCTTTAAAGCACAGGAAAAGCGGCAAAACCTCGACAATGATGCCCTTGGCCAAAAAGGGCGTATGCGTTTTTTCCTGAATATATTCAGGAAAAAACGCATACGCCCTTTTTGGCCAACCAAGCAACCTGGAAAGGCAAATCAGCGCTACAAAGAAGTCTCGCTTCCCATCGGTCAAAAGGGCCATGCTGAATAAAGTGTCAAAACCAGAAATGCAGGACAGGCCACGGAGAAACGGGAGCCTTGCTACGCTGATGGGCAGGATGTAAATTGCCAACAGCCACTCTGGAGAAGTGTACGGTGTGTCCTGAAACATTTACAAAACTCAGCTTAGAGAGCATAGGGCACTTCCACTCATGGGCGTATACATTGGGAAAACTAAAAATCAGCAAGACACAAGCACCCCAAAGTTTAGGGCTGCTCTGTTGACAAGAACCTCCACTTCGTTACACCTTAAATATCCCAGGAAAGAGAAACATGGATAAAGAAGTTGTGGTCCTTATGTACAATGGAATATCACTCAGCCATGAAATCAACGTCATAAGGCTAGTAGCAGCATGATGAGTGGATTTAGGAACGACGATTCTAAGTCAAATAAGTCACACAGAAAAAGACACTTATCATAAGATATCACCTATAGAGGGAATGTAAAAACCGCTGCCCTTGAACTGAATTACAAAACAGAACAGAGTCACACGGTTAGAAAACACACTATGGCTGCCTAACGGGAAAGGTGAGGTGGGGTGATGCATAAAACAAGGGTTTCAAATTAGCTCAGATACCGTTCCATAAACCCAATACGTAATAGACAAGACCTACTCCTTGCTCAGGGAACTGGACTCAACACCCCCTATTCACCGCCCAAGAATATATCTGACTAGTAAGAATCTTAAAACTTATGTATTGATATCTCTCTGTAAGTGAGTCAAGTGGGTGTAAAGCTGCATAAACACAGCAGTGAAAAGCAGCTAAACCCCATTATAAAACTCAATTAATTTTAAAAACCCGTGAAACAAAGACAGTGAAAGGGAGAGAAATTCTTACAAAATTCGTTCAGGCGCTGTGATGCCACCTGGATTGACCATATCTAGACCCGCAGCTGATTGAGACATAAGGGTGGACACTCTTGGGGCTGAGGGGTTTGGTGAGGTTCGGTGAGCAAACGCAGACGCTTTAAAGTAATACTGCGTGGTACCCATCCCATGGGTGCCAAATCTCCAGGTTCAAGGGCATCTTCCTACATCGAAAACATGCATGAGAAACCCAGAAGATGGTCCACCGAGTGATCGGGAAAGGTTTCTAAAACGCACCTCATTTCTCGTCTCCTTGTGCTCGGGTTCGCCATTCCAGCCGCTTTACTAGCAATCTCCCTCCTTGGAGAATCAGCACCTTTAACCTCCTGTTCCATACAGGTGGCAATTTGAACTGAGGGTGAACGGGAAGACGGGGAACCAATGAGAGACTAGCTCTAGGTGTTGGGACAGGCACAGGTCACTCTATTTTCCCATCAGGAAGAAGAATTAAGCACAGGCTCAGTCTGCCGCCCGGAAGCAGAATAGGGCCTAAAGCAATCCTGCGCTTTTGCGGCCAGCTCCCAAGAGAGCGAGTTGAAAAATGGAGCTCAGGGGCACTGCAATTCACAAACCTGCAGACTTATAAATGATAACTCTCGTCTACAAATATATTGAGGGAAGGCAACAAAGAGGATTTGAAAGCAAGGCAGAATTGCAGGAAACAGATTTCAGGAGGCAGATTCGAATCGCCTTTAAAGCACAGGAAAAGCGGCAAAACCTCGACAATGATGCCCTTGGCCAAAAAGGGCGTATGCGTTTTTTCCTGAATATATTCAGGAAAAAACGCATATGCCCTTTTTGGCCAACCAAGCAACCTGGAAAGGCAAATCAGCGCTACAAAGAAGTCTCGCTTCCCATCGGTCAAAAGGGCCATGCTGAATAAAGTGTCAAAACCAGAAATGCAGGACAGGCCACGGAGAAACGGGAGCCTTGCTACGCTGATGGGCGGGATGTAAATTGCCAACAGCCACTCTGGAGAAGTGTACGGTGTGTCCTGAAACATTTACAAATCTCAGCTTAGAGAGCATAGGGCACTTCCACTCATGGGCGTATAAATTGGGAAAACTAAAAATCAGCAAGACACAAGCACCCCAAAGTTTAGGGCTGCTCTGTTGACAAGAACCTCCACTTCGTTACACCTTAAATATCCCAGGAAAGAGAAAAATGGATAAAGAAGTTGTGGTCCTTATGTACAATGGAATATCACTCAGCCATGAAATCAACGTCATAAGGCTAGTAGCAGCATGATGAGTGGATTTAGGTACGACGATTCTAAGTCAAATAAGTCACACAGAAAAAGACACTTATCATAAGATATCACCGATAGAGGGAATGTAAAAACCGCTGCCCTTGAACTGAATTACAAAACAGAACAGAGTCACACGGTTAGAAAACACACTATGGCTGCCTAACGGCAAAGGTGAGGTGGGGTGATGCATAAAACAAGGGTTTCAAATTAGCTCAGATACCGTTCCATAAACCCAATACGTAATAGACAAGACCTACTCCTTGCTCAGGTAACTGGACTCACCACCCCCTATTCACCGCCCAAGAGTATATCTGACTAGTAAGAATCTTAAAACCTATGTATTGATATCTCTCTGTAAGTGAGTCAAGTGGGTGTAAAGCTGCATAAACACAGCAGTGAAAAGCAGCTAAACCCCATTATAAAACTCAATTAATTTTAAAAACCCGTGAAACAAAGACAGTGAAAGGGAGAGAAATTCTTACAAAATTCGTTCAGGCGCTGTGATGCCACCTGGATTGACCATATCTAGACCCGCAGCTGATTGAGACATAAGGGTGGACACTCTTGGGGATGAGGGGTTTGGTGAGGTTCGGTGAGCAAACGCAGACGCTTTAAAGTAATACTGCGTGGTACCCATCCCATGGGTCCCAAATCTCCAGGTTCAAGGGCATCTTCCTACATCGAAAACATGCATGAGAAACCCAGAAGATGGTCCACCGAGTGATCGGGAAAGGTTTCTAAAACGCACCTCATTTCTCGTCTCCTTGTGCTCGGGTTCGCCATTCCAGCCGCTTTACTAGCAATCTCCCTCCTTGGAGAATCAGCACCTTTAACCTCCTTTTCCATACAGGTTGCAATTTGTCCTGAGGGTGAACGGGAAGAGGGGGAACCAATGAGAGACTAGCTCTAGGTGTTGGGACAGGCACAGGTCACTCTATTTTCCCATCAGGAAGAAGAATTAAGCACAGGCTCAGTCTGCCGCCCGGAAGCAGAATAGGGCCTAAAGCAATCCTGCGCTTTTGCGGCCAGCTCCCAAGAGAGCGAGTTGAAAAATGGAGCTCAGGGGCACTGCAATTCACAAACCTGCAGACTTATAAATGATAACTCTCGTCTACAAATATATTGAGGGAAGGCAACAAAGAGGATTTGAAAGCAAGGCAGAATTGCAGGAAACAGATTTCAGGAGGCAGATTCGAATCGCCTTTAAAGCACAGGAAAAGCGGCAAAACCTCGACAATGATGCCCTTGGCCAAAAAGGGCGTATGCGTTTTTTCCTGAATATATTCAGGAAAAAACGCATACGCCCTTTTTGGCCAACCAAGCAACCTGGAAAGGCAAATCAGCGCTACAAAGAAGTCTCGCTTCCCATCGGTCAAAAGGGCCATGCTGAATAAAGTGTCAAAACCAGAAATGCAGGACAGGCCACGGAGAAACGGGAGCCTTGCTAGGCTGATGGGCGGGATGTAAATTGCCAACAGCCACTCTGGAGAAGTGTACGGTGTGTCCTGAAACATTTACAAATCTCAGCTTAGAGAGCATAGGGCACTTCCACTCATGGGCGTATAAATTGGGAAAACTAAAAATCAGCAAGACACAAGCACCCCAAAGTTTAGGGCTGCTCTGTTGACAAGAACCTCCACTTCGTTACACCTTAAATATCCCAGGAAAGAGAAAAATGGATAAAGAAGTTGTGGTCCTTATGTACAATGGAATATCACTCAGCCATGAAATCAACGTCATAAGGCTAGTAGCAGCATGATGAGTGGATTTAGGTACGACGATTCTAAGTCAAATAAGTCACACAGAAAAAGACACTTATCATAAGATATCACCTATAGAGGGAATGTAAAAACCGCTGCCCTTGAACTGAATTACAAAACAGAACAGAGTCACACGGTTAGAAAACACACTATGGCTGCCTAACGGCAAAGGTGAGGTGGGGTGATGCATAAAACAAGGGTTTCAAATTAGCTCAGATACCGTTCCATAAACCCAATACATAATAGACAAGACCTACTCCTTGCTCAGGGAACTGGACTCAACACCCCCTATTCACCGCCCAAGAGTATATCTGACTAGTAAGAATCTTAAAACCTATGTATTGATATCTCTCTGTAAGTGAGTCAAGTGGGTGTAAAGCTGCATAAACACAGCAGTGAAAAGCAGCTAAACCCCATTATAAAACTCAATTAATTTTAAAAACCCGTGAAACAAAGACAGTGAAAGGGAGAGAAATTCTTACAAAATTCGTTCAGGCGCTGTGATGCCACCTGGATTGACCATATCTAGACCCGCAGCTGATTGAGACATAAGGGTGGACACTCTTGGGGCTGAGGGGTTTGGTGAGGTTCGGTGAGCAAACGCAGACGCTTTAAAGTAATACTGCGTGGTACCCATCCCATGGGTCCCAAATCTCCAGGTTCAAGGGCATCTTCCTACATCGAAAACATGCATGAGAAACCCAGAAGATGGTCCACCGAGTGATCGGGAAAGGTTTCTAAAACGCACCTCATTTCTCGTCTCCTTGTGCTCGGGTTCGCCATTCCAGCCGCTTTACTAGCAATCTCCCTCCTTGGAGAATCAGCACCTTTAACCTCCTGTTCCATACAGGTTGCAATTTGTCCTGAGGGTGAACGGGAAGAGGGGGAACCAATGAGAGACTAGCTCTAGGTGTTGGGACAGGCACAGGTCACTCTATTTTCCCATCAGGAAGAAGAATTAACCACAGGCTCAGTCTGCCGCCCGGAAGCAGAATAGGGCCTAAAGCAATCCTGCGCTTTTGCGGCCAGCTCCCAAGAGAGCGAGTTGAAAAATGGAGCTCAGGGGCACTGCAATTCACAAACCTGCAGACTTATAAATGATAACTCTCGTCTACAAATATATTGAGGGAAGGCAACAAAGAGGATTTGAAAGCAAGGCAGAATTGCAGGAAACAGATTTCAGGAGGCAGATTCGAATCGCCTTTAAAGCACAGGAAAAGCGGCAAAACCTCGACAATGATGCCCTTGGCCAAAAAGGGCGTATGCGTTTTTTCCTGAATATATTCAGGAAAAAACGCATACGCCCTTTTTGGCCAACCAAGCAACCTGGAAAGGCAAATCAGCGCTACAAAGAAGTCTCGCTTCCCATCGGTCAAAAGGGCCATGCTGAATAAAGTGTCAAAACCAGAAATGCAGGACAGGCCACGGAGAAACGGGAGCCTTGCTACGCTGATGGGCAGGATGTAAATTGCCAACAGCCACTCTGGAGAAGTGTACGGTGTGTCCTGAAACATTTACAAAACTCAGCTTAGAGAGCATAGGGCACTTCCACTCATGGGCGTATAAATTGGGAAAACTAAAAATCAGCAAGACACAAGCACCCCAAAGTTTAGGGCTGCTCTGTTGACAAGAACCTCCACTTCGTTACACCTTAAATATCCCAGGAAAGAGAAACATGGATAAAGAAGTTGTGGTCCTTATGTACAATGGAATATCACTCAGCCATGAAATCAACGTCATAAGGCTAGTAGCAGCATGATGAGTGGATTTAGGTACGACGATTCTAAGTCAAATAAGTCACACAGAAAAAGACACTTATCATAAGATATCACCTATAGAGGGAATGTAAAAACCGCTGCCCTTGAACTGAATTACAAAACAGAACAGAGTCACACGGTTAGAAAACACACTATGGCTGCCTAACGGGAAAGGTGAGGTGGGGTGATGCATAAAACAAGGGTTTCAAATTAGCTCAGATACCGTTCCATAAACCCAATACATAATAGACAAGACCTACTCCTTGCTCAGGGAACTGGACTCAACACCCCCTATTCACCGCCCAAGAATATATCTGACTAGTAAGAATCTTAAAACTTATGTATTGATATCTCTCTGTAAGTGAGTCAAGTGGGTGTAAAGCTGCATAAACACAGCAGTGAAAAGCAGCTAAACCCCATTATAAAACTCAATTAATTTTAAAAACCCGTGAAACAAAGACAGTGAAAGGGAGAGAAATTCTTACAAAATTCGTTCAGGCGCTGTGATGCCACCTGGATTGACCATATCTAGACCCGCAGCTGATTGAGACATAAGGGTGGACACTCTTGGGGCTGAGGGGTTTGGTGAGGTTCGGTGAGCAAACGCAGACGCTTTAAAGTAATACTGCGTGGTACCCATCCCATGGGTGCCAAATCTCCAGGTTCAAGGGCATCTTCCTACATCGAAAACATGCATGAGAAACCCAGAAGATGGTCCACCGAGTGATCGGGAAAGGTTTCTAAAACGCACCTCATTTCTCGTCTCCTTGTGCTCGGGTTCGCCATTCCAGCCGCTTTACTAGCAATCTCCCTCCTTGGAGAATCAGCACCTTTAACCTCCTGTTCCATACAGGTGGCAATTTGAACTGAGGGTGAACGGGAAGACGGGGAACCAATGAGAGACTAGCTCTAGGTGTTGGGACAGGCACAGGTCACTCTATTTTCCCATCAGGAAGAAGAATTAAGCACAGGCTCAGTCTGCCGCCCGGAAGCAGAATAGGGCCTAAAGCAATCCTGCGCTTTTGCGGCCAGCTCCCAAGAGAGCGAGTTGAAAAATGGAGCTCAGGGGCACTGCAATTCACAAACCTGCAGACTTATAAATGATAACTCTCGTCTACAAATATATTGAGGGAAGGCAACAAAGAGGATTTGAAAGCAAGGCAGAATTGCAGGAAACAGATTTCAGGAGGCAGATTCGAATCGCCTTTAAAGCACAGGAAAAGCGGCAAAACCTCGACAATGATGCCCTTGGCCAAAAAGGGCGTATGCGTTTTTTCCTGAATATATTCAGGAAAAAACGCATATGCCCTTTTTGGCCAACCAAGCAACCTGGAAAGGCAAATCAGCGCTACAAAGAAGTCTCGCTTCCCATCGGTCAAAAGGGCCATGCTGAATAAAGTGTCAAAACCAGAAATGCAGGACAGGCCACGGAGAAACGGGAGCCTTGCTACGCTGATGGGCGGGATGTAAATTGCCAACAGCCACTCTGGAGAAGTGTACGGTGTGTCCTGAAACATTTACAAATCTCAGCTTAGAGAGCATAGGGCACTTCCACTCATGGGCGTATAAATTGGGAAAACTAAAAATCAGCAAGACACAAGCACCCCAAAGTTTAGGGCTGCTCTGTTGACAAGAACCTCCACTTCGTTACACCTTAAATATCCCAGGAAAGAGAAAAATGGATAAAGAAGTTGTGGTCCTTATGTACAATGGAATATCACTCAGCCATGAAATCAACGTCATAAGGCTAGTAGCAGCATGATGAGTGGATTTAGGTACGACGATTCTAAGTCAAATAAGTCACACAGAAAAAGACACTTATCATAAGATATCACCGATAGAGGGAATGTAAAAACCGCTGCCCTTGAACTGAATTACAAAACAGAACAGAGTCACACGGTTAGAAAACACACTATGGCTGCCTAACGGCAAAGGTGAGGTGGGGTGATGCATAAAACAAGGGTTTCAAATTAGCTCAGATACCGTTCCATAAACCCAATACGTAATAGACAAGACCTACTCCTTGCTCAGGTAACTGGACTCACCACCCCCTATTCACCGCCCAAGAGTATATCTGACTAGTAAGAATCTTAAAACCTATGTATTGATATCTCTCTGTAAGTGAGTCAAGTGGGTGTAAAGCTGCATAAACACAGCAGTGAAAAGCAGCTAAACCCCATTATAAAACTCAATTAATTTTAAAAACCCGTGAAACAAAGACAGTGAAAGGGAGAGAAATTCTTACAAAATTCGTTCAGGCGCTGTGATGCCACCTGGATTGACCATATCTAGACCCGCAGCTGATTGAGACATAAGGGTGGACACTCTTGGGGCTGAGGGGTTTGGTGAGGTTCGGTGAGCAAACGCAGACGCTTTAAAGTAATACTGCGTGGTACCCATCCCATGGGTCCCAAATCTCCAGGTTCAAGGGCATCTTCCTACATCGAAAACATGCATGAGAAACCCAGAAGATGGTCCACCGAGTGATCGGGAAAGGTTTCTAAAACGCACCTCATTTCTCGTCTCCTTGTGCTCGGGTTCGCCATTCCAGCCGCTTTACTAGCAATCTCCCTCCTTGGAGAATCAGCACCTTTAACCTCCTGTTCCATACAGGTGGCAATTTGAACTGAGGGTGAACGGGAAGACGGGGAACCAATGAGAGACTAGCTCTAGGTGTTGGGACAGGCACAGGTCACTCTATTTTCCCATCAGGAAGAAGAATTAAGCACAGGCTCAGTCTGCCGCCCGGAAGCAGAATAGGGCCTAAAGCAATCCTGCGCTTTTGCGGCCAGCTCCCAAGAGAGCGAGTTGAAAAATGGAGCTCAGGGGCACTGCAATTCACAAACCTGCAGACTTATAAATGATAACTCTCGTCTACAAATATATTGAGGGAAGGCAACAAAGAGGATTTGAAAGCAAGGCAGAATTGCAGGAAACAGATTTCAGGAGGCAGATTCGAATCGCCTTTAAAGCACAGGAAAAGCGGCAAAACCTCGACAATGATGCCCTTGGCCAAAAAGGGCGTATGCGTTTTTTCCTGAATATATTCAGGAAAAAACGCATACGCCCTTTTTGGCCAACCAAGCAACCTGGAAAGGCAAATCAGCGCTACAAAGAAGTCTCGCTTCCCATCGGCCAAAAGGGCCATGCTGAATAAAGTGTCAAAACCAGAAATGCAGGACAGGCCACGGAGAAACGGGAGCCTTGCTAGGCTGATGGGCGGGATGTAAATTGCCAACAGCCACTCTGGAGAAGTGTACGGTGTGTCCTGAAACATTTACAAATCTCAGCTTAGAGAGCATAGGGCACTTCCACTCATGGGCGTATAAATTGGGAAAACTAAAAATCAGCAAGACACAAGCACCCCAAAGTTTAGGGCTGCTCTGTTGACAAGAACCTCCACTTCGTTACACCTTAAATATCCCAGGAAAGAGAAAAATGGATAAAGAAGTTGTGGTCCTTATGTACAATGGAATATCACTCAGCCATGAAATCAACGTCATAAGGCTAGTAGCAGCATGATGAGTGGATTTAGGTACGACGATTCTAAGTCAAATAAGTCACACAGAAAAAGACACTTATCATAAGATATCACCTATAGAGGGAATGTAAAAACCGCTGCCCTTGAACTGAATTACAAAACAGAACAGAGTCACACGGTTAGAAAACACACTATGGCTGCCTAACGGGAAAGGTGAGGTGGGGTGATGCATAAAACAAGGGTTTCAAATTAGCTCAGATACCGTTCCATAAACCCAATACGTAATAGACAAGACCTACTCCTTGCTCAGGGAACTGGACTCAACACCCCCTATTCACCGCCCAAGAATATATCTGACTAGTAAGAATCTTAAAACTTATGTATTGATATCTCTCTGTAAGTGAGTCAAGTGGGTGTAAAGCTGCATAAACACAGCAGTGAAAAGCAGCTAAACCCCATTATAAAACTCAATTAATTTTAAAAACCCGTGAAACAAAGACAGTGAAAGGGAGAGAAATTCTTACAAAATTCGTTCAGGCGCTGTGATGCCACCTGGATTGACCATATCTAGACCCGCAGCTGATTGAGACATAAGGGTGGACACTCTTGGGGCTGAGGGGTTTGGTGAGGTTCGGTGAGCAAACGCAGACGCTTTAAAGTAATACTGCGTGGTACCCATCCCATGGGTGCCAAAACTCCAGGTTCAAGGGCATCTTCCTACATCGAAAACATGCATGAGAAACCCAGAAGATGGTCCACCGAGTGATCGGGAAAGGTTTCTAAAACGCACCTCATTTCTCGTCTCCTTGTGCTCGGGTTCGCCATTCCAGCCGCTTTACTAGCAATCTCCCTCCTTGGAGAATCAGCACCTTTAACCTCCTGTTCCATACAGGTGGCAATTTGAACTGAGGATGAACGGGAAGACGGGGAACCAATGAGAGACTAGCTCTAGGTGTTGGGACAGGCACAGGTCACTCTATTTTCCCATCAGGAAGAAGAATTAACCACAGGCTCAGTCTGCCGCCCGGAAGCAGAATAGGGCCTAAAGCAATCCTGCGCTTTTGCGGCCAGCTCCCAAGAGAGCGAGTTGAAAAATGGAGCTCAGGGGCACTGCAATTCACAAACCTGCAGACTTATAAATGATAACTCTCGTCTACAAATATATTGAGGGAAGGCAACAAAGAGGATTTGAAAGCAAGGCAGAATTGCAGGAAACAGATTTCAGGAGGCAGATTCGAATCGCCTTTAAAGCACAGGAAAAGCGGCAAAACCTCGACAATGATGCCCTTGGCCAAAAAGGGCGTATGCGTTTTTTCCTGAATATATTCAGGAAAAAACGCATACGCCCTTTTTGGCCAACCAAGCAACCTGGAAAGGCAAATCAGCGCTACAAAGAAGTCTCGCTTCCCATCGGTCAAAAGGGCCATGCTGAATAAAGTGTCAAAACCAGAAATGCAGGACAGGCCACGGAGAAACGGGAGCCTTGCTACGCTGATGGGCGGGATGTAAATTGCCAACAGCCACTCTGGAGAAGTGTACGGTGTGTCCTGAAACATTTACAAATCTCAGCTTAGAGAGCATAGGGCACTTCCACTCATGGGCGTATAAATTGGGAAAACTAAAAATCAGCAAGACACAAGCACCCCAAAGTTTAGGGCTGCTCTGTTGACAAGAACCTCCACTTCGTTACACCTTAAATATCCCAGGAAAGAGAAACATGGATAAAGAAGTTGTGGTCCTTATGTACAATGGAATATCACTCAGCCATGAAATCAACGTCATAAGGCTAGTAGCAGCATGATGAGTGGATTTAGGTACGACGATTCTAAGTCAAATAAGTCACACAGAAAAAGACACTTATCATAAGATATCACCTATAGAGGGAATGTAAAAACCGCTGCCCTTGAACTGAATTACAAAACAGAACAGAGTCACACGGTTAGAAAACACACTATGGCTGCCTAACGGCAAAGGTGAGGTGGGGTGATGCATAAAACAAGGGTTTCAAATTAGCTCAGATACCGTTCCATAAACCCAATACATAATAGACAAGACCTACTCCTTGCTCAGGGAACTGGACTCAACACCCCCTATTCACCGCCCAAGAGTATATCTGACTAGTAAGAATCTTAAAACCTATGTATTGATATCTCTCTGTAAGTGAGTCAAGTGGGTGTAAAGCTGCATAAACACAGCAGTGAAAAGCAGCTAAACCCCATTATAAAACTCAATTAATTTTAAAAACCCGTGAAACAAAGACAGTGAAAGGGAGAGAAATTCTTACAAAATTCGTTCAGGCGCTGTGATGCCACCTGGATTGACCATATCTAGACCCGCAGCTGATTGAGACATAAGGGTGGACACTCTTGGGGCTGAGGGGTTTGGTGAGGTTCGGTGAGCAAACGCAGACGCTTTAAAGTAATACTGCGTGGTACCCATCCCATGGGTGCCAAATCTCCAGGTTCAAGGGCATCTTCCTACATCGAAAACATGCATGAGAAACCCAGAAGATGGTCCACCGAGTGATCGGGAAAGGTTTCTAAAACGCACCTCATTTCTCGTCTCCTTGTGCTCGGGTTCGCCATTCCAGCCGCTTTACTAGCAATCTCCCTCCTTGGAGAATCAGCACCTTTAACCTCCTGTTCCATACAGGTTGCAATTTGTCCTGAGGGTGAACGGGAAGAGGGGGAACCAATGAGAGACTAGCTCTAGGTGTTGGGACAGGCACAGGTCACTCTATTTTCCCATCAGGAAGAAGAATTAACCACAGGCTCAGTCTGCCGCCCGGAAGCAGAATAGGGCCTAAAGCAATCCTGCGCTTTTGCGGCCAGCTCCCAAGAGAGCGAGTTGAAAAATGGAGCTCAGGGGCACTGCAATTCACAAACCTGCAGACTTATAAATGATAACTCTCGTCTACAAATATATTGAGGGAAGGCAACAAAGAGGATTTGAAAGCAAGGCAGAATTGCAGGAAACAGATTTCAGGAGGCAGATTCGAATCGCCTTTAAAGCACAGGAAAAGCGGCAAAACCTCGACAATGATGCCCTTGGCCAAAAAGGGCGTATGCGTTTTTTCCTGAATATATTCAGGAAAAAACGCATACGCCCTTTTTGGCCAACCAAGCAACCTGGAAAGGCAAATCAGCGCTACAAAGAAGTCTCGCTTCCCATCGGTCAAAAGGGCCATGCTGAATAAAGTGTCAAAACCAGAAATGCAGGACAGGCCACGGAGAAACGGGAGCCTTGCTACGCTGATGGGCAGGATGTAAATTGCCAACAGCCACTCTGGAGAAGTGTACGGTGTGTCCTGAAACATTTACAAAACTCAGCTTAGAGAGCATAGGGCACTTCCACTCATGGGCGTATAAATTGGGAAAACTAAAAATCAGCAAGACACAAGCACCCCAAAGTTTAGGGCTGCTCTGTTGACAAGAACCTCCACTTCGTTACACCTTAAATATCCCAGGAAAGAGAAACATGGATAAAGAAGTTGTGGTCCTTATGTACAATGGAATATCACTCAGCCATGAAATCAACGTCATAAGGCTAGTAGCAGCATGATGAGTGGATTTAGGTACGACGATTCTAAGTCAAATAAGTCACACAGAAAAAGACACTTATCATAAGATATCACCTATAGAGGGAATGTAAAAACCGCTGCCCTTGAACTGAATTACAAAACAGAACAGAGTCACATGGTTAGAAAACACACTATGGCTGCCTAACGGGAAAGGTGAGGTGGGGTGATGCATAAAACAAGGGTTTCAAATTAGCTCAGATACCGTTCCATAAACCCAATACGTAATAGACAAGACCTACTCCTTGCTCAGGGAACTGGACTCAACACCCCCTATTCACCGCCCAAGAATATATCTGACTAGTAAGAATCTTAAAACTTATGTATTGATATCTCTCTGTAAGTGAGTCAAGTGGGTGTAAAGCTGCATAAACACAGCAGTGAAAAGCAGCTAAACCCCATTATAAAACTCAATTAATTTTAAAAACCCGTGAAACAAAGACAGTGAAAGGGAGATAAATTCTTACAAAATTCGTTCAGGCGCTGTGATGCCACCTGAATTGACCATATCTAGACCCGCAGCTGATTGAGACATAAGGGTGGACACTCTTGGCGCTGAGGGGTTTGGTGAGGTTCGGTGAGCAAACGCAGACGCTTTAAAGTAATACTGCGTGGTACCCATCCCATGGGTGCCAAATCTCCAGGTTCAAGGGCATCTTCCTACATCGAAAACATGCATGAGAAACCCAGAAGATGGTCCACCGAGTGATCGGGAAAGGTTTCTAAAACGCACCTCATTTCTCGTCTCCTTGTGCTCGGGTTCGCCATTCCAGCCGCTTTACTAGCAATCTCCCTCCTTGGAGAATCAGCACCTTTAACCTCCTGTTCCATACAGGTGGCAATTTGAACTGAGGGTGAACGGGAAGACGGGGAACCAATGAGAGACTAGCTCTAGGTGTTGGGACAGGCACTGGTCACTCTATTTTCCCATCAGGAAGAAGAATTAACCACAGGCTCAGTCTGCCGCCCGGAAGCAGAATAGGGCCTAAAGCAATCCTGCGCTTTTGCGGCCAGCTCCCAAGAGAGCGAGTTGAAAAATGGAGCTCAGGGGCACTGCAATTCACAAACCTGCAGACTTATAAATGATAACTCTCGTCTACAAATATATTGAGGGAAGGCAACAAAGAGGATTTGAAAGCAAGGCAGAATTGCAGGAAACAGATTTCAGGAGGCAGATTCGAATCGCCTTTAAAGCACAGGAAAAGCGGCAAAACCTCGACAATGATGCCCTTGGCCAAAAAGGGCGTATGCGTTTTTTCCTGAATATATTCAGGAAAAAACGCATACGCCCTTTTTGGCCAACCAAGCAACCTGGAAAGGCAAATCAGCGCTACAAAGAAGTCTCGCTTCCCATCGGTCAAAAGGGCCATGCTGAATAAAGTGTCAAAACCAGAAATGCAGGACAGGCCACGGAGAAACGGGAGCCTTGCTACGCTGATGGGCGGGATGTAAATTGCCAACAGCCACTCTGGAGAAGTGTACGGTGTGTCCTGAAACATTTACAAATCTCAGCTTAGAGAGCATAGGGCACTTCCACTCATGGGCGTATAAATTGGGAAAACTAAAAATCAGCAAGACACAAGCACCCCAAAGTTTAGGGCTGCTCTGTTGACAAGAACCTCCACTTCGTTACACCTTAAATATCCCAGGAAAGAGAAAAATGGATAAAGAAGTTGTGGTCCTTATGTACAATGGAATATCACTCAGCCATGAAATCAACGTCATAAGGCTAGTAGCAGCATGATGAGTGGATTTAGGTACGAAGATTCTAAGTCAAATAAGTCACACAGAAAAAGACACTTATCATAAGATATCACCGATAGAGGGAATGTAAAAACCGCTGCCCTTGAACTGAATTACAAAACAGAACAGAGTCACACGGTTAGAAAACACACTATGGCTGCCTAACGGGAAAGGTGAGGTGGGGTGATGCATAAAACAAGGGTTTCAAATTAGCTCAGATACCGTTCCATAAACCCAATACGTAATAGACAAGACCTACTCCTTGCTCAGGGAACTGGACTCACCACCCCCTATTCACCGCCCAAGAGTATATCTGACTAGTAAGAATCTTAAAACCTATGTATTGATATCTCTCTGTAAGTGAGTCAAGTGGGTGTAAAGCTGCATAAACACAGCAGTGAAAAGCAGCTAAACCCCATTATAAAACTCAATTAATTTTAAAAACCCGTGAAACAAAGACAGTGAAAGGGAGAGAAATTCTTACAAAATTCGTTCAGGCGCTGTGATGCCACCTGGATTGACCATATCTAGACCCGCAGCTGATTGAGACATAAGGGTGGACACTCTTGGGGCTGAGGGGTTTGGTGAGGTTCGGTGAGCAAACGCAGACGCTTTAAAGTAATACTGCGTGGTACCCATCCCATGGGTCCCAAATCTCCAGGTTCAAGGGCATCTTCCTACATCGAAAACATGCATGAGAAACCCAGAAGATGGTCCACCGAGTGATCGGGAAAGGTTTCTAAAACGCACCTCATTTCTCGTCTCCTTGTGCTCGGGTTCGCCATTCCAGCCGCTTTACTAGCAATCTCCCTCCTTGGAGAATCAGCACCTTTAACCTCCTGTTCCATACAAGTGGCAATTTGAACTGAGGGTGAACGGGAAGACGGGGAACCAATGAGAGACTAGCTCTAGGTGTTGGGACAGGCACAGGTCACTCTATTTTCCCATCAGGAAGAAGAATTAACCACAGGCTCAGTCTGCCGCCCGGAAGCAGAATAGGGCCTAAAGCAACCCTGCGCTTTTGCGGCCAGCTCCCAAGAGAGCGAGTTGAAAAATGGAGCTCAGGGGCACTGCAATTCACAAACCTGCAGACTTATAAATGATAACTCTCGTCTACAAATATATTGAGGGAAGGCAACAAAGAGGATTTGAAAGCAAGGCAGAATTGCAGGAAACAGATTTCAGGAGGCAGATTCGAATCGCCTTTAAAGCACAGGAAAAGCGGCAAAACCTCGACAATGATGCCCTTGGCCAAAAAGGGCGTATGCGTTTTTTCCTGAATATATTCAGGAAAAAACGCATACGCCCTTTTTGGCCAACCAAGCAACCTGGAAAAGCAAATCAGCGCTACAAAGAAGTCTCGCTTCCCATCGGTCAAAAGGGCCATGCTGAATAAAGTGTCAAAACCAGAAATGCAGGACAGGCCACGGAGAAACGGGAGCCTTGCTACGCTGATGGGCGGGATGTAAATTGCCAACAGCCACTCTGGAGAAGTGTACGGTGTGTCCTGAAACATTTACAAATCTCAGCTTAGAGAGCATAGGGCACTTCCACTCATGGGCGTATAAATTGGGAAAACTAAAAATCAGCAAGACACAAGCACCCCAAAGTTTAGGGCTGCTCTGTTGACAAGAACCTCCACTTCGTTACACCTTAAATATCCCAGGAAAGAGAAAAATGGATAAAGAAGTTGTGGTCCTTATGTACAATGGAATATCACTCAGCCATGAAATCAACGTCATAAGGCTAGTAGCAGCATGATGAGTGGATTTAGGTACGACGATTCTAAGTGAAATAAGTCACACAGAAAAAGACACTTATCATAAGATATCACCTATAGAGGGAATGTAAAAACCGCTGCCCTTGAACTGAATTACAAAACAGAACAGAGTCACACGGTTAGAAAACACACTATGGCTGCCTAACGGCAAAGGTGAGGTGGGGTGATGCATAAAACAAGGGTTTCAAATTAGCTCAGATACCGTTCCATAAACCCAATACATAATAGACAAGACCTACTCCTTGCTCAGGGAACTGGACTCAACACCCCCTATTCACCGCCCAAGAGTATATCTGACTAGTAAGAATCTTAAAACCTATGTATTGATATCTCTCTGTAAGTGAGTCAAGTGGGTGTAAAGCTGCATAAACACAGCAGTGAAAAGCAGCTAAACCCCATTATAAAACTCAATTAATTTTAAAAACCCGTGAAACAAAGACAGTGAAAGGGAGAGAAATTCTTACAAAATTCGTTCAGGCGCTGTGATGCCACCTGGATTGACCATATCTAGACCCGCAGCTGATTGAGACATAAGGGTGGACACTCTTGGGGCTGAGGGGTTTGGTGAGGTTCGGTGAGCAAACGCAGACGCTTTAAAGTAATACTGCGTGGTACCCATCCCATGGGTCCCAAATCTCCAGGTTCAAGGGCATCTTCCTACATCGAAAACATGCATGAGAAACCCAGAAGATGGTCCACCGAGTGATCGGGAAAGGTTTCTAAAACGCACCTCATTTCTCGTCTCCTTGTGCTCGGGTTCGCCATTCCAGCCGCTTTACTAGCAATCTCCCTCCTTGGAGAATCAGCACCTTTAACCTCCTGTTCCATACAGGTTGCAATTTGTCCTGAGGGTGAACGGGAAGAGGGGGAACCAATGAGAGACTAGCTCTAGGTGTTGGGACAGGCACAGGTCACTCTATTTTCCCATCAGGAAGAAGAATTAAGCACAGGCTCAGTCTGCCGCCCGGAAGCAGAATAGGGCCTAAAGCAATCCTGCGCTTTTGCGGCCAGCTCCCAAGAGAGCGAGTTGAAAAATGGAGCTCAGGGGCACTGCAATTCACAAACCTGCAGACTTATAAATGATAACTCTCGTCTACAAATATATTGAGGGAAGGCAACAAAGAGGATTTGAAAGCAAGGCAGAATTGCAGGAAACAGATTTCAGGAGGCAGATTCGAATCGCCTTTAAAGCACAGGAAAAGCGGCAAAACCTCGACAATGATGCCCTTGGCCAAAAAGGGCGTATGCGTTTTTTCCTGAATATATTCAGGAAAAAACGCATACGCCCTTTTTGGCCAACCAAGCAACCTGGAAAGGCAAATCAGCGCTACAAAGAAGTCTCGCTTCCCATCGGTCAAAAGGGCCATGCTGAATAAAGTGTCAAAACCAGAAATGCAGGACAGGCCACGGAGAAACGGGAGCCTTGCTACGCTGATGGGCAGGATGTAAATTGCCAACAGCCACTCTGGAGAAGTGTACGGTGTGTCCTGAAACATTTACAAAACTCAGCTTAGAGAGCATAGGGCACTTCCACTCATGGGCGTATAAATTGGGAAAACTAAAAATCAGCAAGACACAAGCACCCCAAAGTTTAGGGCTGCTCTGTTGACAAGAACCTCCACTTCGTTACACCTTAAATATCCCAGGAAAGAGAAACATGGATAAAGAAGTTGTGGTCCTTATGTACAATGGAATATCACTCAGCCATGAAATCAACGTCATAAGGCTAGTAGCAGCATGATGAGTGGATTTAGGTACGACGATTCTAAGTCAAATAAGTCACACAGAAAAAGACACTTATCATAAGATATCACCTATAGAGGGAATGTAAAAACCGCTGCCCTTGAACTGAATTACAAAACAGAACAGAGTCACACGGTTAGAAAACACACTATGGCTGCCTAACGGGAAAGGTGAGGTGGGGTGATGCATAAAACAAGGGTTTCAAATTAGCTCAGATACCGTTCCATAAACCCAATACGTAATAGACAAGACCTACTCCTTGCTCAGGGAACTGGACTCAACACCCCCTATTCACCGCCCAAGAATATATCTGACTAGTAAGAATCTTAAAACTTATGTATTGATATCTCTCTGTAAGTGAGTCAAGTGGGTGTAAAGCTGCATAAACACAGCAGTGAAAAGCAGCTAAACCCCATTATAAAACTCAATTAATTTTAAAAACCCGTGAAACAAAGACAGTGAAAGGGAGAGAAATTCTTACAAAATTCGTTCAGGCGCTGTGATGCCACCTGGATTGACCATATCTAGACCCGCAGCTGATTGAGACATAAGGGTGGACACTCTTGGGGCTGAGGGGTTTGGTGAGGTTCGGTGAGCAAACGCAGACGCTTTAAAGTAATACTGCGTGGTACCCATCCCATGGGTGCCAAATCTCCAGGTTCAAGGGCATCTTCCTACATCGAAAACATGCATGAGAAACCCAGAAGATGGTCCACCGAGTGATCGGGAAAGGTTTCTAAAACGCACCTCATTTCTCGTCTCCTTGTGCTCGGGTTCGCCATTCCAGCCGCTTTACTAGCAATCTCCCTCCTTGGAGAATCAGCACCTTTAACCTCCTGTTCCATACAGGTGGCAATTTGAACTGAGGGTGAACGGGAAGACGGGGAACCAATGAGAGACTAGCTCTAGGTGTTGGGACAGGCACAGGTCACTCTATTTTCCCATCAGGAAGAAGAATTAAGCACAGGCTCAGTCTGCCGCCCGGAAGCAGAATAGGGCCTAAAGCAATCCTGCGCTTTTGCGGCCAGCTCCCAAGAGAGCGAGTTGAAAAATGGAGCTCAGGGGCACTGCAATTCACAAACCTGCAGACTTATAAATGTTAACTCTCGTCCACAAATAGATTGAGGGAAAGCAACGAAGAGGATTTGAAAGCAAGGCAGAATTGCAGGAAACAGATTTCAGGAGGCAGATTCGAATCGCCTTTATAGCACAGGAAAAGCGGCAAAACCTCGACAATGATGCCCTTGGCCAAAAAGGGCGTATGCGTTTTTTCCTGAATATATTCAGGAAAAAACGCATACGCCCTTTTTGGCCAACCAAGCAACCTGGAAAGGCAAATCAGCGCTACAAAGAAGTCTCGCTTCCCATCGGTCAAAAGGGCCATGCTGAATAAAGTGTCAAAACCAGAAATGCAGGACAGGCCACGGAGAAACGGGAGCCTTGCTACGCTGATGGGCGGGATGTAAATTGCCAACAGCCACTCTGGAGAAGTGTACAGTGTGTCCTGAAACATTTACAAATCTCAGCTTAGAGAGCATAGGGCACTTCCACTCATGGGCGTATACATTGGGAAAACTAAAAATCAGCAAGACACAAGCACCCCAAAGATTAGGGCTGCTCTGTTGACAAGAACCTCCACTTCGTTACACCTTAAATATCCCAGGAAAGAGAAAAATGGATAAAGAAGTTGTGGTCCTTATGTAAAATGGAATATCACTCAGCCATGAAATCAACGTCATAAGGCTAGTAGCAGCATGATGAGTGGATTTAGGTACGACGATTCTAAGTGAAATAAGTCACACAGAAAAAGACACTTATCATAAGATATCACTTATAGAGGGAATGTAAAAACCGCTGCCCTTGAACTGAATTACAAAACAGAACAGAGTCACACGGTTAGAAAACACACTATGGCTGCCTAACGGGAAAGGTGAGGTGGGGTGATGCATAAAACAAGGGTTTCAAATTAGCTCAGATACCGTTCCATAAACCCAATACGTAATAGACAAGACCTACTCCTTGCTCAGGGAACTGGACTCAACACCCCCTATTCACCGCCCAAGAATATATCTGACTAGTAAGAATCTTAAAACCTATGTATTGATATCTCTCTGTAAGTGAGTCAAGTGGGTGTAAAGCTGCATAAACACAGCAGTGAAAAGCAGCTAAACCCCATTATGAAACTCAATTAATTTTAAAAACCCGTGAAACAAAGACAGTGAAAGGGAGAGAAATTCTTACAAAATTCGTTCAGGCGCTGTGATGCCACCTGGATTGACCATATCTAGACCCGCAGCTGATTGAGACATAAGGGTGGACACTCTTGGGGCTGAGGGGTTTGGTGAGGTTCGGTGAGCAAACGCAGACGCTTTAAAGTAATACTGCGTGGTACCCATCCCATGGGTCCCAAATCTCCAGGTTCAAGGGCATCTTCCTACATCGAAAACATGCATGAGAAACCCAGAAGATGGTCCACCGAGTGATCGGGAAAGGTTTCTAAAACGCACCTCATTTCTCATCTCCTTGTGCTCGGGATCGCCATTCCAGCCGCTTTACTAGCAATCTCCCTCCTTGGAGAATCAGCACCTGTAACCTCCTGTTCCATACAGGTTGCAATTTGTCCTGAGGATGAACGGGAAGAGGGGGAACCAATGAGAGACTAGCTCTAGGTGTTGGGACTGGCACAGGTCACTCTTTTTTCCAATCAGGAAGAAGAATTAACCACAAGCTCAGTCTGCCGCCCGGAAGCAGAATAGGGCCTAAAGCAATCCTGCGCTTTTGCGGCCAGCTCCCAAGAGAGCGAGTTGAAAAATGGAGCTCAGGGGCACTGCAATTCACAAACCTGCAGACTTATAAATGATAACTCTCGTCTACAAATATATTGAGGGAAGGCAACAAAGAGGATTTGAAAGCAAGGCAGATTTGCAGGCAACAGATTTCAGGAGGCAGATTCGAATCGCCTTTAAAGCACAGGAAAAGCGGCAAAACCTCGACAATGATGCCCTTGGCCAAAAAGGGCGTATGCGTTTTTTCCTGAATATATTCAGGAAAAAACGCATACGCCCTTTTTGGCCAACCAAGCAACCTGGAAAGGCAAATCAGCGCTACAAAGAAGTCTCGCTTCCCATCGGTCAAAAGGGCCATGCTGAATAAAGTGTCAAAACCAGAAATGCAGGACAGGCCACGGAGAAACGGGAGCCTTGCTACGCTGATGGGCGGGATGTAAATTGCCAACAGCCACTCTGGAGAAGTGTACGGTGTGTCCTGAAACATTTACAAAACTCAGCTTAGAGAGCATAGGGCACTTCCACTCATGGGCGTATACATTGGGAAAACTAAAAATCAGCAAGACACAAGCACCCCAAAGTTTAGGGCTGCTCTGTTGACAAGAACCTCCACTTCGTTACACCTTAAATATCCCAGGAAAGAGAAAAATGGATAAAGATGTTGTGCTCCTTATGTACAATGGAATATCACTCAGCCATGAAATCAACGTCATAAGGCTAGTAGCAGCATGATGAGTGGATTTAGGTACGACGATTCTAAGTGAAATAAGTCACACAGAAAAAGACACTTATCATAAGATATCACTTATAGAGGGAATGTAAAAACCGCTACCCTTGAACTGAATTACAAAACAGAACAGAGTCACACGGTTAGAAAACACACTATGGCTGCCTAACGGGAAAGGTGAGGTGGGGTGATGCATAAAACAAGGGTTTCAAATTAGCTCAGATACCGTTCCATAAACCCAATACGTAATAGACAAGACCTACTCCTTGCTCAGGGAACTGGACTCAACACCCCCTATTCACCGCCCAAGATTATATCTGACTAGTAAGAATCTTAAAACCTATGTATTGATATCTCTCTGTAAGTGAGTCAAGTGGGTGTAAAGCTGCATAAACACAGCAGTGAAAAGCAGCTAAACCCCATTATAAAACTCAATTAATTTTAAAAACCCGTGAAACAAAGACAGTGAAAGGGAGAGAAATTCTTACAAAATTCGTTCAGGCGCTGTGATGCCACCTGGATTGACCATATCTAGACCCGCAGCTGATTGAGACATAAGGGTGGACACTCTTGGGGCTGAGGGGTTTGGTGAGGTTCGGTGAGCAAACGCAGACGCTTTAAAGTAATACTGCGTGGTACCCATCCCATGGGTCCCAAATCTCCAGGTTCAAGGGCATCTTCCTACATCGAAAACATGCATGAGAAACCCAGAAGACGGTCCACCGAGTGATTGGGAAAGGTTTCTAAAACGCACCTCATTTCTCGTCTCCTTGTGCTCGGGTTCGCCATTCCAGCCGCTTTACTAGCAATCTCCCTCCTTGGAGAATCAGCACCTTTAACCTCCTGTTCCATACAGGTGGCAATTTGAACTGAGGGTGAACGGGAAGACGGGGAACCAATGAGAGACTAGCTCTAGGTGTTGGGACAGGCACAGGTCACTCTATTTTCCCATCAGGAAGAAGAATTAACCACAGGCTCAGTCTGCCGCCCGGAAGCAGAATAGGGCCTAAAGCAATCCTGCGCTTTTGCGGCCAGCTCCCAAGAGAGCGAGTTGAAAAATGGAGCTCGGGGGCACTGCAATTCACAAACCTGCAGACTTATAAATGATAACTCTCGTCTACAAATATATTGAGGGAAGGCAACAAAGAGGATTTGAAAGCAAGGCAGAATTGCAGGAAACAGATTTCAGGAGGCAGATTCGAATCGCCTTTAAAGCACAGGAAAAGCGGCAAAACCTCGACAATGATGCCCTTGGCCAAAAAGGGCGTATGCGTTTTTTCCTGAATATATTCAGGAAAAAACGCATACGCCCTTTTTGGCCAACCAAGCAACCTGGAAAGGCAAATCAGCGCTACAAAGAAGTCTCGCTTCCCATTGGTCAAAAGGGCCATGCTGAGTAAAGTGTCAAAACCAGAAATGCAGGACAGGCCACGGAGAAACGGGAGCCTTGCTACGCTGATGGGCGGGATGTAAATTGCCAACAGCCACTCTGGAGAAGTGTACGGTGTGTCCTGAAACATTTACAAAACTCAGCTTAGAGAGCATAGGGCACTTCCACTCATGGGCGTATAAATTGGGAAAACTAAAAATCAGCAAGACACAAGCACCCCAAAGTTTAGGGCTGCTCTGTTGACAAGAACCTCCACTTCATTACACCTTAAATATCCCAGGAAAGAGAAACATGGATAAAGAAGTTGTGGTCCTTATGTACAATGGAATATCACTCAGCCATGAAATCAATGTCATAAGGCTAGTAGCAGCATGATGAGTGGATTTAGGTACGACGATTCTAAGTCAAATAAGTCACACAGAAAAAGACACTTATCATAAGATATCACCTATAGAGGGAATGTAAAAACCGCTGCCCTTGAACTGAATTACAAAACAGAACAGAGTCACACGGTTAGAAAACACACTATGGCTGCCTAACGGCAAAGGTGAGGTGGGGTGATGCATAAAACAAGGGTTTCAAATTAGCTCAGATACCGTTCCATAAACCCAATATGTAATAGACAAGACCTACTCCTTGCTCAGGGAACTGGACTCAACACCCCCTATTCACCGCCCAAGAATATATCTGACTAGTAAGAATCTTAGAACTTATGTATTGATATCTCTCTGTAAGTGAGTCAAGTGGGTGTAAAGCTGCATAAACACAGCACTGAAAAGCAGCTAAACCCCATTATAAAACTCAATTAATTTTAAAAACCCGTGAAACAAAGACAGTGAAAGAGAGAAATTCTTACAAAATTCGTTCAGGGGCTGTGATGCCACCTGGATTGACCATATCTAGACCCGCAGCTGATTGAGACATAAGGGTGGACACTCTTGGGGCTGAGAGGTTTGGTGAGGTTGGGTGAGCAAACGCAGACGCTTTAAAGTAATACTGCGTGGTACCCATCCCATGGGTCCCAAATCTCCAGGTTCAAGGGCATCTTCCTACATCGAAAACATGCATGAGAAACCCAGAAGATGGTCCACCGAGTGATCGGGAAAGGTTTCTAAAACGCACCTCATTTCTCATCTCCTTGTGCTCGGGTTCGCCATTCCAGCCGCTTTACTAGCAATCTCCCTCCTTGGAGAATCAGCACCTTTAACCTCCTGTTCCATACAGGTGGCAATTTGAACTGAGGGTGAACGGGAAGAGGGGGAACCAATGAGAGACTAGCTCTAGGTGTTGGGACAGGCACAGGTCACTCTATTTTCCCATCAGGAAGAAGAATTAACCACAGGCTCAGTCTGCCGCCCGGAAGCAGAATAGGGCCTAAAGCAATCCTGCGCTTTTGCGGCCAGCTCCCAAGAGAGCGAGTTGAAAAATGGAGCTCAGGGGCACTGCAATTCACAAACCTGCAGACTTATAAATGATAACTCTCGTCTACAAATATATTGAGGGAAGGCAACAAAGAGGATTTGAAAGCTAGGCAGAATTGCAGGAAACAGATTTCAGGAGGCAGATTCGAATCGCCTTTAAAGCACAGGAAAAGCGGCAAAACCTCGACAATGATGCCCTTGGCCAAAAAGGGCGTATGCGTTTTTTCCTGAATATATTCAGGAAAAAACGCATACGCCCTTTTTGGCCAACCAAGCAACCTGGAAAGGCAAATCAGCGCTACAAAGAAGTCTCGCTTCCCATCGGTCAAAAGGGCCATGCTGAATAAAGTGTCAAAACCAGAAATGCAGGACAGGCCACGGAGAAACGGGAGCCTTGCTACGCTGATATGCGGGATGTAAATTGCCAACAGCCACTCTGGAGAAGTGTACGGTGTGTCCTGAAACATTTACAAAACTCAGCTTAGAGAGCATAGGGCACTTCCACTCATGGGCGTATACATTGGGAAAACTAAAAATCAGCAAGACACAAGCACCCCAAAGTTTAGGGCTGCTCTGTTGACAAGAACCTCCACTTCGTTACACCTTAAATATCCCAGGAAAGAGAAACATGGATAAAGAAGTTGTGGTCCTTATGTACAATGGAATATCACTCAGCCATGAAATCAACGTCATAAGGCTAGTAGCAGCATGATGAGTGGATTTAGGTACGACGATTCTAAGTGAAATAAGTCACACAGAAAAAGACACTTATCATAAGTTATCACCTATAGAGGGAATGTAAAAACCGCTACCCTTGAACTGAATTACAAAACAGAACAGAGTCACACGGTTAGAAAACACACTATGGCTGCCTAACGGGAAAGGTGAGGTGGGGTGATGCATAAAACAAGGGTTTCAAATTAGCTCAGATACCGTTCCATAAACCCAATACGTAATAGACAAGACCTACTCCTTGCTCAGGGAACTGGACTCAACACCCCCTATTCACCGCCCAAGAATATATCTGACTAGTAAGAATCTTAAAACCTATGTATTGATATCTCTCTGTAAGTGAGTCAGGTGGGTGTAAAGCTGCATAAACACAGCAGTGAAAAGCAGCTAAACCCCATTATGAAACTCAATTAATTTTAAAAACCCGTGAAACAAAGACAGTGAAAGAGAGAGAAATTCTTACAAAATTCGTTCAGGGGCTGTGATGCCACCTGGATTGACCATATCTAGACCCGCAGCTGATTGAGACATAAGGGTGGACACTCTTGGGGCTGAGAGGTTTGGTGAGGTTGGGTGAGCAAACGCAGACGCTTTAAAGTAATACTGCGTGGTACCCATCCCATGGGTCCCAAATCTCCAGGTTCAAGGGCATCTTCCTACATCGAAAACATGCATGAGAAACCCAGAAGATGGTCCACCGAGTGATCAGGAAAGGTTTCTAAAACACACTTCATTTCTCATCTCCTTGTGCTCGGGTTCGCCATTCCAGCCGCTTTATTAGCAATCTCCCTACTTGGAGAATCAGCACCTTTAACCTCCTGTTCCATACAGGTGGCAATTTGAACTGAGGATGAACGGGAAGAGGGGGAACCAATGAGAGACTAGCTCTAGGTGTTGGGACAGGCACATGTCACTCTTTTTTCCCATCAGGAAGAAGAATTAACCACAAGCTCAGTCTGCCGCCCGGAAGCAGAATAGGGCCTAAAGCAATCCTGCGCTTTTGCGGCCAGCTCCCAAGAGAGCGAGTTGAAAAATGGAGCTCAGGGGCACTGCAATTCACAAACCTGCAGACTTATAAATGATAACTCTCGTCTACAAATTTATTGAGGGAAGGCAACAAAGAGGATTTGAAAGCAAGGCAGAATGGCAGGAAACAGATTTCAGGAGGCAGATTCGAATCGCCTTTAAAGCACAGGAAAAGCGGCAAAACCTCGACAATGATGCCCTTGGCCAAAAAGGGCGTATGCGTTTTTTCCTGAATATATTCAGGAAAAAAAGCATACGCCCTTTTTGGCCAACCAAGCAACCTGGAAAGGCAAATCAGCGCTACAAAGAAGTCTCGCTTCCCATCGGTCAAAAGGGCCATGCTGAATAAAGTGTCAAAACCAGAAATGCAGGACAGGCCACGGAGAAACGGGAGCCTTGCTACGCTGATGGGCGGGATGTAAATTGCCAACAGCCACTCTGGAGAAGTGTACGGTGTGTCCTGAAACATTTACAAAACTCAGCTTAGAGAGCATAGGGCACTTCCACTCATGGGCGTATACATTGGGAAAACTAAAAATCAGCAAGACACAAGCACCCCAAAGTTTAGGGCTGCTCTGTTGACAAGAACCTCCACTTCGTTACACCTTAAATATCCCAGGAAAGAGAAAAATGGATAAAGATGTTGTGCTCCTTATGTACAATGGAATATCACTCAGCCATGAAATCAACGTCATAAGGCTAGTAGCAGCATGATGAGTGGATTTAGGTACGACGATTCTAAGTGAAATAAGTCACACAGAAAAAGACACTTATCATAAGATATCACTTATAGAGGGAATGTAAAAACCGCTACCCTTGAACTGAATTACAAAACAGAACAGAGTCACACGGTTAGAAAACACACTATGGCTGCCTAACGGGAAAGGTGAGGTGGGGTGATGCATAAAACAAGGGTTTCAAATTAGCTCAGATACCGTTCCATAAACCCAATACGTAATAGACAAGACCTACTCCTTGCTCAGGGAACTGGACTCAACACCCCCTATTCACCGCCCAAGATTATATCTGACTAGTAAGAATCTTAAAACCTATGTATTGATATCTCTCTGTAAGTGAGTCAAGTGGGTGTAAAGCTGCATAAACACAGCAGTGAAAAGCAGCTAAACCCCATTATAAAACTCAATTAATTTTAAAAACCCGTGAAACAAAGACAGTGAAAGGGAGAGAAATTCTTACAAAATTCGTTCAGGCGCTGTGATGCCACCTGGATTGACCATATCTAGACCCGCAGCTGATTGAGACATAAGGGTGGACACTCTTGGGGCTGAGGGGTTTGGTGAGGTTCGGTGAGCAAACGCAGACGCTTTAAAGTAATACTGCGTGGTACCCATCCCATGGGTCCCAAATCTCCAGGTTCAAGGGCATCTTCCTACATCGAAAACATGCATGAGAAACCCAGAAGACGGTCCACCGAGTGATTGGGAAAGGTTTCTAAAACGCACCTCATTTCTCGTCTCCTTGTGCTCGGGTTCGCCATTCCAGCCGCTTTACTAGCAATCTCCCTCCTTGGAGAATCAGCACCTTTAACCTCCTGTTCCATACAGGTGGCAATTTGAACTGAGGGTGAACGGGAAGACGGGGAACCAATGAGAGACTAGCTCTAGGTGTTGGGACAGGCACAGGTCACTCTATTTTCCCATCAGGAAGAAGAATTAACCACAGGCTCAGTCTGCCGCCCGGAAGCAGAATAGGGCCTAAAGCAATCCTGCGCTTTTGCGGCCAGCTCCCAAGAGAGCGAGTTGAAAAATGGAGCTCGGGGGCACTGCAATTCACAAACCTGCAGACTTATAAATGATAACTCTCGTCTACAAATATATTGAGGGAAGGCAACAAAGAGGATTTGAAAGCAAGGCAGAATTGCAGGAAACAGATTTCAGGAGGCAGATTCGAATCGCCTTTAAAGCACAGGAAAAGCGGCAAAACCTCGACAATGATGCCCTTGGCCAAAAAGGGCGTATGCGTTTTTTCCTGAATATATTCAGGAAAAAACGCATACGCCCTTTTTGGCCAACCAAGCAACCTGGAAAGGCAAATCAGCGCTACAAAGAAGTCTCGCTTCCCATTGGTCAAAAGGGCCATGCTGAGTAAAGTGTCAAAACCAGAAATGCAGGACAGGCCACGGAGAAACGGGAGCCTTGCTACGCTGATGGGCGGGATGTAAATTGCCAACAGCCACTCTGGAGAAGTGTACGGTGTGTCCTGAAATATTTACAAAACTCAGCTTAGAGAGCATAGGGCACTTCCACTCATGGGCGTATAAATTGGGAAAACTAAAAATCAGCAAGACACAAGCACCCCAAAGTTTAGGGCTGCTCTGTTGACAAGAACCTCCACTTCGTTACACCTTAAATATCCCAGGAAAGAGAAACATGGATAAAGAAGTTGTGGTCCTTATGTACAATGGAATATCACTCAGCCATGAAATCAATGTCATAAGGCTAGTAGCAGCATGATGAGTGGATTTAGGTACGACGATTCTAAGTCAAATAAGTCACACAGAAAAAGACACTTATCATAAGATATCACCTATAGAGGGAATGTAAAAACCGCTGCCCTTGAACTGAATTACAAAACAGAACAGAGTCACACGGTTAGAAAACACACTATGGCTGCCTAACGGCAAAGGTGAGGTGGGGTGATGCATAAAACAAGGGTTTCAAATTAGCTCAGATACCGTTCCATAAACCCAATATGTAATAGACAAGACCTACTCCTTGCTCAGGGAACTGGACTCAACACCCCCTATTCACCGCCCAAGAATATATCTGACTAGTAAGAATCTTAGAACTTATGTATTGATATCTCTCTGTAAGTGAGTCAAGTGGGTGTAAAGCTGCATAAACACAGCACTGAAAAGCAGCTAAACCCCATTATAAAACTCAATTAATTTTAAAAACCCGTGAAACAAAGACAGTGAAAGAGAGAAATTCTTACAAAATTCGTTCAGGGGCTGTGATGCCACCTGGATTGACCATATCTAGACCCGCAGCTGATTGAGACATAAGGGTGGACACTCTTGGGGCTGAGAGGTTTGGTGAGGTTGGGTGAGCAAACGCAGACGCTTTAAAGTAATACTGCGTGGTACCCATCCCATGGGTCCCAAATCTCCAGGTTCAAGGGCATCTTCCTACATCGAAAACATGCATGAGAAACCCAGAAGATGGTCCACCGAGTGATCGGGAAAGGTTTCTAAAACGCACCTCATTTCTCATCTCCTTGTGCTCGGGTTCGCCATTCCAGCCGCTTTACTAGCAATCTCCCTCCTTGGAGAATCAGCACCTTTAACCTCCTGTTCCATACAGGTGGCAATTTGAACTGAGGGTGAACGGGAAGAGGGGGAACCAATGAGAGACTAGCTCTAGGTGTTGGGACAGGCACAGGTCACTCTATTTTCCCATCAGGAAGAAGAATTAACCACAGGCTCAGTCTGCCGCCCGGAAGCAGAATAGGGCCTAAAGCAATCCTGCGCTTTTGCGGCCAGCTCCCAAGAGAGCGAGTTGAAAAATGGAGCTCAGGGGCACTGCAATTCACAAACCTGCAGACTTATAAATGATAACTCTCGTCTACAAATATATTGAGGGAAGGCAACAAAGAGGATTTGAAAGCTAGGCAGAATTGCAGGAAACAGATTTCAGGAGGCAGATTCGAATCGCCTTTAAAGCACAGGAAAAGCGGCAAAACCTCGACAATGATGCCCTTGGCCAAAAAGGGCGTATGCGTTTTTTCCTGAATATATTCAGGAAAAAACGCATACGCCCTTTTTGGCCAACCAAGCAACCTGGAAAGGCAAATCAGCGCTACAAAGAAGTCTCGCTTCCCATCGGTCAAAAGGGCCATGCTGAATAAAGTGTCAAAACCAGAAATGCAGGACAGGCCACGGAGAAACGGGAGCCTTGCTACGCTGATATGCGGGATGTAAATTGCCAACAGCCACTCTGGAGAAGTGTACGGTGTGTCCTGAAACATTTACAAAACTCAGCTTAGAGAGCATAGGGCACTTCCACTCATGGGCGTATACATTGGGAAAACTAAAAATCAGCAAGACACAAGCACCCCAAAGTTTAGGGCTGCTCTGTTGACAAGAACCTCCACTTCGTTACACCTTAAATATCCCAGGAAAGAGAAACATGGATAAAGAAGTTGTGGTCCTTATGTACAATGGAATATCACTCAGCCATGAAATCAACGTCATAAGGCTAGTAGCAGCATGATGAGTGGATTTAGGTACGACGATTCTAAGTGAAATAAGTCACACAGAAAAAGACACTTATCATAAGTTATCACCTATAGAGGGAATGTAAAAACCGCTACCCTTGAACTGAATTACAAAACAGAACAGAGTCACACGGTTAGAAAACACACTATGGCTGCCTAACGGGAAAGGTGAGGTGGGGTGATGCATAAAACAAGGGTTTCAAATTAGCTCAGATACCGTTCCATAAACCCAATACGTAATAGACAAGACCTACTCCTTGCTCAGGGAACTGGACTCAACACCCCCTATTCACTGCCCAACATTATATCTGACTAGTAAGAATCTTAAAACCTATGTATTGATATCTCTCTGTAAGTGAGTCAAGTGGGTGTAAAGCTGCATAAACACAGCAGTGAAAAGCAGCTAAACCCCATTATAAAACTCAATTAATTTTAAAAACCCGTGAAACAAAGACAGTGAAAGGGAGAGAAATTCTTACAAAATTCGTTCAGACGCTGTGATGCCACCTGGATTGACCATATCTAGACCCGCAGCTGATTGAGACATAAGGGTGGACACTCTTGGGGCTGAGGGGTTTGGTGAGGTTCGGTGAGCAAACGCAGACGCTTTAAAGTAATACTGCGTGGTACCCATCCCATGGGTCCCAAATCTCCAGGTTCAAGGGCATCTTCCTACATCGAAAACATGCATGAGAAACCCAGAAGACGGTCCACCGAGTGATTGGGAAAGGTTTCTAAAACGCACCTAATTTCTCGTCTCCTTGTGCTCGGGTTCGCCATTCCAGCCGCTTTACTAGCAATCTCCCTCCTTGGAGAATCAGCACCTTTAACCTCCTGTTCCATACAGGTGGCAATTTGAACTGAGGGTGAACGGGAAGACGGGGAACCAATGAGAGACTAGCTCTAGGTGTTGGGACAGGCACAGGTCACTCTATATTCCCATCAGGAAGAAGAATTAACCACAGGCTCAGTCTGCCGCCCGGAAGCAGAATAGGGCCTAAAGCAATCCTGCGCTTTTGCGGCCAGCTCCCAAGAGAGCGAGTTGAAAAATGGAGCTCGGGGGCACTGCAATTCACAAACCTGCAGACTTATAAATGATAACTCTCGTCTACAAATATATTGAGGGAAGGCAACAAAGAGGATTTGAAAGCAAGGCAGAATTGCAGGAAACAGATTTCAGGAGGCAGATTCGAATCGCCTTTATAGCACAGGAAAAGCGGCAAAACCTCGACAATGATGCCCTTGGCCAAAAAGGGCGTATGCGTTTTTTCCTGAATATATTCAGGAAAAAACGCATACGCCCTTTTTGGCCAACCAAGCAACCTGGAAAGGCAAATCAGCGCTACTAAGAAGTCTCGCTTCCAATCGGTGAAAAGGGCCATGCTGAATAAAGTGTCAAAACCAGAAATGCAGGACAGGCCACGGAGAAACGGGAGCCTTGCTACGCTGATGGGCGGGATGTAAATTGCCAACAGCCACTCTGGAGAAGTGTACGGTGTGTCCTGAAACATTTACAAAACTCAGCTTAGAGAGCATAGGGCACTTCCACTCATGGGCGTATAAATTGGGAAAACTAAAAATCAGCAAGACACAAGCACCCCAAAGTTTAGGGCTGCTCTGTTGACAAGAACCTCCACTTCGTTACACCTTAAATATCCCAGGAAAGAGAAACATGGATAAAGAAGTTGTGGTCCTTATGTACAATGGAATATCACTCAGCCATGAAATCAACGTCATAAGGCTAGTAGCAGCATGATGAGTGGATTTAGGTACGACGATTCTAAGTCAAATAAGTCACACAGAAAAAGACACTTATCATAAGATATCACCTATAGAGGGAATGTAAAAACCGCTGCCCTTGAACTGAATTACAAAACAGAACAGAGTCACACGGTTAGAAAACACACTATGGCTGCCTAACGGCAAAGGTGAGGTGGGGTGATGCATAAAACAAGGGTTTCAAATTAGCTCAGATACCGTTCCATAAAACCAATATGTAATAGACAAGACCTACTCCTTGCTCAGGGAACTGGACTCAACACCCCCTATTCACCGCCCAAGAATATATCTGACTAGTAAGAATCGTAAAACTTATGTATTGATATCTCTCTGTAAGTGAGTCAAGTGGGTGTAAAGCTGCATAAACACAGCAGTGAAAAGCAGCTAAACCCCATTATAAAACTCAATTAATTTTAAAAACCCGTGAAACAAAGACAGTGAAAGAGAGAGAAATTCTTACAAAATTCGTTCAGGGGCTGTGATGCCACCTGGATTGACCATATCTAGACCCGCAGCTGATTGAGACATAAGGGTGGACACTCTTGGGGCTGAGAGGTTTGGTGAGGTTGGGTGAGCAAACGCAGACGCTTTAAAGTAATACTGCGTGGTACCCATCCCATGGGTCCCAAATCTCCAGGTTCAAGGGCATCTTCCTACATCGAAAACATGCATGAGAAACCCAGAAGATGGTCCACCGAGTGATCGGGAAAGGTTTCTAAAACGCACCTCATTTCTCATCTCCTTGTGCTCGGGTTCGCCATTCCAGCCGCTTTACTAGCAATCTCCCTCCTTGGAGAATCAGCACCTTTAACCTCCTGTTCCATACAGGTTTCAATTTGTCATGACTATGTACGGGAAGAGGGAGAACCAATGAGAGACTAGCTCTAGGTGTTGGGACAGGCACAGGTCACTCTATTTTCCCATCAGGAAGAAGAATTAACCGCAAGCTCAGTCTGCTGACTGGAACCAGAATAGGGCCTGAAGGAATCCAGCGCTTTTGCGGCTAGCTCCCAAATAAGCGAGTTGAAAAATGGAGCTCAGGGTCACTGCAACTCACAAACCTGCAGAGTTATAAATGTTAACTCTCGTCCACAAATAGATTGAGGGAAAGCAACGAAGAGGATTTGAACGCAAGGCAGAATTGCAGGAAATAAATTTCAGGAGGCAGATTCGAATCGCCTTTAAAGCACAGGAAAAGTGGGAAAACCTCGACAATGATGCCCTTGGCCAAAAAGGGCGTATGCGTTTTTTCCTGAATATATTCAGGAAAAAACGCATACGCCCTTTTTGGCCAACCAAGCAACCTGGAAAGGCAAATCATGGCTACAAAGAAGTCTCGCTTCCCATCGGTCAAAAGGGCCATGCTGAATAAAGTGTCAAAACCAGAAATGCAGGAAAGGCCACGGAGAAACGGGAGCCTTGCTACGCTGATGGGCGGGATGTAAATTGCCAACAGCCACTCTGGAGAAGTGTACGGTGTGTCCTGAAACATTTACAAAACTCAGCTTAGAGAGCATAGGGCACTTCCACTCATGGGCGTATACATTGGGAAAACTAAAAATCAGCAAGACACAAGCACCCCAAAGATTAGGGCTGCTCTGTTGACAAGAACCTCCACTTCGTTACACCTTAAATATCCCAGGAAAGAGAAAAATGGATAAAGATGTTGTGCTCCTTATGTACAATGGAATATCACTCAGCCATGAAATCAACGTCATAAGGCTAGTAGCAGCATGATGAGTGGATTTAGGTACGACGATTCTAAGTGAAATAAGTCACACAGAAAAAGACACTTATCATAAGATATCACTTATAGAGGGAATGTAAAAACCGCTACCCTTGAACTGAATTACAAAACAGAACAGAGTCACACGGTTAGAAAACACACTATGGCTGCCTAACGGGAAAGGTGAGGTGGGGTGATGCATAAAACAAGGGTTTCAAATTAGCTCAGATACCGTTCCATAAACCCAATACGTAATAGACAAGACCTACTCCTTGCTCAGGGAACTGGACTCAACACCCCCTATTCACCGCCCAAGAATATATCTGACTAGTAAGAATCTTAAAACCTATGTATTGATATCTCTCTGTAAGTGAGTCAAGTGGGTGTAAAGCTGCATAAACACAGCAGTGAAAAGCAGCTAAACCCCATTATGAAACTCAATTAATTTTAAAAACCCGTGAAACAAAGACAGTGAAAGAGAGAGAAATTCTTACAAAATTCGTTCAGGGGCTGTGATGCCACCTGGATTGACCATATCTAGACCCGCAGCTGATTGAGACATAAGGGTGGACACTCTTGGGGCTGAGAGGTTTGGTGAGGTTGGGTGAGCAAACGCAGACGCTTTAAAGTAATACTGCGTGGTACCCATCCCATGGGTCCCAAATCTCCAGGTTCAAGGGCATCTTCCTACATCGAAAACATGCATGAGAAACCCAGAAGATGGTCCACCGAGTGATCGGGAAAGGTTTCTAAAACGCACCTCATTTCTCATCTCCTTGTGCTCGGGTTCGCCATTCCAGCCGCTTTACTAGCAATCTCCCTCCTTGGAGAATCAGCACCTGTAACCTCCTGTTCCATACAGGTTGCAATTTGTCCTGAGGATGAACGGGAAGAGGGGGAACCAATGAGAGACTAGCTCTAGGTGTTGGGACTGGCACAGGTCACTCTTTTTTCCAATCAGGAAGAAGAATTAACCACAAGCTCAGTCTGCCGCCCGGAAGCAGAATAGGGCCTAAAGCAATCCTGCGCTTTTGCGGCAAGCTCCCAAGAGAGCGAGTTGAAAAATGGAGCTCAGGGGCACTGCAATTCACAAACCTGCAGACTTATAAATGATAACTCTCGTCTACAAATATATTGAGGGAAGGCAACAAAGAGGATTTGAAAGCAAGGCAGATTTGCAGGCAACAGATTTCAGGAGGCAGATTCGAATCGCCTTTAAAGCACAGGAAAAGCGGCAAAACCTCGACAATGATGCCCTTGGCCAAAAAGGGCGTATGCGTTTTTTCCTGAATATATTCAGGAAAAAACGCATACGCCCTTTTTGGCCAACCAAGCAACCTGGAAAGGCAAATCAGCGCTACAAAGAAGTCTCGCTTCCCATCGGTCAAAAGGGCCATGCTGAATAAAGTGTCAAAACCAGAAATGCAGGACAGGCCACGGAGAAACGGGAGCCTTGCTACGCTGATGGGCGGGATGTAAATTGCCAACAGCCACTCTGGAGAAGTGTACGGTGTGTCCTGAAACATTTACAAAACTCAGCTTAGAGAGCATAGGGCACTTCCACTCATGGGCGTATACATTGGGAAAACTAAAAATCAGCAAGACACAAGCACCCCAAAGTTTAGGGCTGCTCTGTTGACAAGAACCTCCACTTCGTTACACCTTAAATATCCCAGGAAAGAGAAAAATGGATAAAGATGTTGTGCTCCTTATGTACAATGGAATATCACTCAGCCATGAAATCAACGTCATAAGGCTAGTAGCAGCATGATGAGTGGATTTAGGTACGACGATTCTAAGTGAAATAAGTCACACAGAAAAAGACACTTATCATAAGATATCACTTATAGAGGGAATGTAAAAACCGCTACCCTTGAACTGAATTACAAAACAGAACAGAGTCACACGGTTAGAAAACACACTATGGCTGCCTAACGGGAAAGGTGAGGTGGGGTGATGCATAAAACAAGGGTTTCAAATTAGCTCAGATACCGTTCCATAAACCCAATACGTAATAGACAAGACCTACTCCTTGCTCAGGGAACTGGACTCAACACCCCCTATTCACCGCCCAAGAATATATCTGACTAGTAAGAATCTTAAAACCTATGTATTGATATCTCTCTGTAAGTGAGTCAGGTGGGTGTAAAGCTGCATAAACACAGCAGTGAAAAGCAGCTAAACCCCATTATGAAACTCAATTAATTTTAAAAACCCGTGAAACAAAGACAGTGAAAGAGAGAGAAATTCTTACAAAATTCGTTCAGGGGCTGTGATGCCACCTGGATTGACCATATCTAGACCCGCAGCTGATTGAGACATAAGGGTGGACACTCTTGGGGCTGAGAGGTTTGGTGAGGTTGGGTGAGCAAACGCAGACGCTTTAAAGTAATACTGCGTGGTACCCATCCCATGGGTCCCAAATCTCCAGGTTCAAGGGCATCTTCCTACATCGAAAACATGCATGAGAAACCCAGAAGATGGTCCACCGAGTGATCAGGAAAGGTTTCTAAAACACACTTCATTTCTCATCTCCTTGTGCTCGGGTTCGCCATTCCAGCCGCTTTATTAGCAATCTCCCTACTTGGAGAATCAGCACCTTTAACCTCCTGTTCCATACAGGTGGCAATTTGAACTGAGGATGAACGGGAAGAGGGGGAACCAATGAGAGACTAGCTCTAGGTGTTGGGACAGGCACATGTCACTCTTTTTTCCCATCAGGAAGAAGAATTAACCACAAGCTCAGTCTGCCGCCCGGAAGCAGAATAGGGCCTAAAGCAATCCTGCGCTTTTGCGGCCAGCTCCCAAGAGAGCGAGTTGAAAAATGGAGCTCAGGGGCACTGCAATTCACAAACCTGCAGACTTATAAATGATAACTCTCGTCTACAAATTTATTGAGGGAAGGCAACAAAGAGGATTTGAAAGCAAGGCAGAATGGCAGGAAACAGATTTCAGGAGGCAGATTCGAATCGCCTTTAAAGCACAGGAAAAGCGGCAAAACCTCGACAATGATGCCCTTGGCCAAAAAGGGCGTATGCGTTTTTTCCTGAATATATTCAGGAAAAAAAGCATACGCCCTTTTTGGCCAACCAAGCAACCTGGAAAGGCAAATCAGCGCTACAAAGAAGTCTCGCTTCCCATCGGTCAAAAGGGCCATGCTGAATAAAGTGTCAAAACCAGAAATGCAGGACAGGCCACGGAGAAACGGGAGCCTTGCTACGCTGATGGGCGGGATGTAAATTGCCAACAGCCACTCTGGAGAAGTGTACGGTGTGTCCTGAAACATTTACAAAACTCAGCTTAGAGAGCATAGGGCACTTCCACTCATGGGCGTATACATTGGGAAAACTAAAAATCAGCAAGACACAAGCACCCCAAAGTTTAGGGCTGCTCTGTTGACAAGAACCTCCACTTCGTTACACCTTAAATATCCCAGGAAAGAGAAAAATGGATAAAGAAGTTGTGGTCCTTATGTACAATGGAATATCACTCAGCCATGAAATCAACGTCATAAGGCTAGTAGCAGCATGATGAGTGGATTTAGGTACGACGATTCTAAGTCAAATAAGTCACACAGAAAAAGACACTTATCATAAGATATCACTTATAGAGGGAATGTAAAAACCGCTACCCTTGAACTGAATTACAAAACAGAACAGAGTCACACGGTTAGAAAACACACTATGGCTGCCTAACGGGAAAGGTGAGGTGGGGTGATGCATAAAACAAGGGTTTCAAATTAGCTCAGATACCGTTCCATAAACCCAATACGTAATAGACAAGACCTACTCCTTGCTCAGGGAACTGGACTCAACACCCCCTATTCACCGCCCAAGAATATATCTGACTAGTAAGAATCTTAAAACCTATGTATTGATATCTCTCTGTAAGTGAGTCAAGTGGGTGTAAAGCTGCATAAACACAGCAGTGATAAGCAGCTAAACCTCATTATAAAACTCAATTAATTTTAAAAACCCGTGAAACAAAGACAGTGAAAGAGAGAGAAATTCTTACAAAATTCGTTCAGGGGCTGTGATGCCACCTGGATTGACCATATCTAGACCCGCAGCTGATTGAGACATAAGGGTGGACACTCTTGGGGCTGAGAGGTTTGGTGAGGTTGGGTGAGCAAACGCAGACGCTTTAAAGTAATACTGCGTGGTACCCATCCCATGGGTCCCAAATCTCCAGGTTCAAGGGCATGTTCCTACATCGAAAACATGCATGAGAGACCCAGAAGATGGTCCACCGAGTGATCCGGAAAGGTTTCTAAAACGCACCTCATTTCTCATCTCCTTGTGCTCGGGTTCGCCATTCCAGCCGCTTTACTAGCAATCTCCCTCCTTGGAGAATCAGCACCTTTAACCTCCTGTTCCATACAGGTGGCAATTTGTCCTGAGGATGAACGGGAAGAGGGGGAACCAATGAGAGACTAGCTCTAGGTGTTGGGACAGGCACAGGTCACTCTTTTTTCCCATCAGGAAGAAGAATTAACCACAAGCTCAGTCTGCCGCCCGGAAGCAGAATAGGGCCTAAAGCAATCCTGCGATTTTGCGGCCAGCTCCCAAGAGAGTGAGTTGAAAAATGGAGCTCAGGGGCACTGCAATTCACAAACCTGCAGACTTATAAATGATAATTCTCGACTACAAATTGATTGAGGGAAGGCAACAAAGAGGATTTGAAAGCAAGGCAGAATGGCAGGAAACAGATTTCAGGAGGCAGATTCGAATCGCCTTTAAAGCACAGGAAAAGCGGCAAAACCTCGACAATGATGCCCTTGGCCAAAAAGGGCGTATGCGTTTTTTCCTGAATATATTCAGGAAAAAACGCATACGCCCTTTTTGGCCAACCAAGCAACCTGGAAAGGCAAATCAGCGCTACAAAGAAGTCTCGCTTCCCATCGGTCAAAAGGGCCATGCTGAATAAAGGGTCAAAACCAGAAATGCAGGACAGGCCACGGAGAAACGGGAGCCTTGCTACGCTGATGGGCGGGATGTAAATTGCCAACAGCCACTCTGGAGAAGTGTACGGTGTGTCCTGAAACATTTACAAAACTCAGCTTAGAGAGCATAGGGCACTTCCACTCATGGGCGTATACATTGGGAAAACTAAAAATCAGCAAGACACAAGCACCCCAAAGTTTAGGGCTGCTCTGTTGACAAGAACCTCCACTTCGTTACACCTTAAATATCCCAGGAAAGAGAAAAATGGATAAAGATGTTGTGCTCCTTATGTACAATGGAATATCACTCAGCCATGAAATCAACGTCATAAGGCTAGTAGCAGCATGATGAGTGGATTTAGGTACGACGATTCTAAGTGAAATAAGTCACACAGAAAAAGACACTTATCATGAGATATCACTTATAGAGGGAATGTAAAAACCGCTACCCTTGAACTGAATTACAAAACAGAACAGAGTCACACGGTTAGAAAACACACTATGCCTGCCTAACGGGAAAGGTGAGGTGGGGTGATGCATAAAACAAGGGTTTCAAATTAGCTCAGATACCGTTCCATAAACCCAATACGTAATAGACAAGACCTACTCCTTGCTCAGGGAACTGGACTCAACACCCCCTATTCACCGCCCAAGAATATATCTGACTAGTAAGAATCTTAAAACCTATGTATTGATATCTCTCTGTAAGTGAGTCAGGTGGGTGTAAAGCTGCATAAACACAGCAGTGAAAAGCAGCTAAACCCCATTATGAAACTCAATTAATTTTAAAAACCCGTGAAACAAAGACAGTGAAAGAGAGAGAAATTCTTACAAAATTCGTTCAGGGGCTGTGATGCCACCTGGATTGACCATATCTAGACCCGCAGCTGATTGAGACATAAGGGTGGACACTCTTGGGGCTGAGAGGTTTGGCGAGGTTGGGTGAGCAAACGCAGACGCTTTAAAGTAATACTGCGTGGTACCCATCCCATGGGTCCCAAATCTCCAGGTTCAAGGGCATCTTCCTACATCGAAAACATGCATGAGAAACCCAGAAGATGGTCCACCGAGTGATCAGGAAAGGTTTCTAAAACACACCTCATTTCTCATCTCCTTGTGCTCGGGTTCGCCATTCCAGCCGCTTTATTAGCAATCTCCCTCCTTGGAGAATCAGCACCTTTAACCTCCTGTTCCATACAGTTTGCAATTTGTACTGAGGATGAACGGGAAGAGGGGGAACCAATGAGAGACTAGCTCTAGGTGTTGGGACAGGCACAGGTCACTCTTTTTTCCCATCAGGAAGAAGAATTAACCACAAGCTCAGTCTGCCGCCCGGAAGCAGAATAGGGCCTAAAGCAATCCTGCGCTTTTGCGGCCAGCTCCCAAGAGATCGAGTTGAAAAATGGAGCTCAGGGGCACTGCAATTCACAAACCTGCAGACTTATAAATGATAACTCTCGTCTACAAATATATTGAGGGAAGGCAACGAAGAGGATTTGAAAGCAAGGCAGAATTGCAGGAAACAGATTTCAGGAGGCAGATTCGAATCGCCTTTAAAGCACAGGAAAAGCGGCAAAACCTCGACAAGGATGCCCTTGGCCAAAAAGGGCGTATGCGTTTTTTCCTGAATATATTCAGGAAAAAACGTACACGCCTTTTTTGGCGGTCCAAGCATCCTGGAAAGGCAAATCAGCGGTACAAAGAAGTTTCGCTTCCCATCGGTCAATAGGGACATGCTGAATAAAGTGTCAAAACCAAAAACGCTGGACAGGCCATGGAGAAACGGAAGCCTTGCTACGCTGATGGGCGGGATGTAAATTGCCAACAGCCACTCTGGAGAATTGTACGGTGTGTCCTGAAACATCTACAAAACTCAGCCTAGAGAGCATAGGGCACTACCACTCATGGGCGTATAAATTGGGAAAACCAAAAATCAGCAAGACACAAGCACCCCAAAGTTTAGGGCTGCTCTGTTGACAAGAACCTCCACTTCGTTGCACCTTAAATATCCCAGGAAAGAGAAAAATGGATAAAGAAGTTGTGGTCCTTATGTACAATGGAATATCACTCAGCCATGAAATCAACGTCATAAGGCTAGTAGCAGCATGATGAGTGGATTTAGGTACGACGATTCTAAGTGAAATAAGTCACACAGAAAAAGACACTTATCATAAGATATCACTTATAGAGGGAATGTAAAAACCGCTACGCTTGAACTGAATTACAAAACAGAACAGAGTCACACGGTTAGAAAACACACTATGGCTGCTTAACGGGAAAGGTGAGGTGGGGTGATGCATAAAACAAGTGTTTCAAATTAGCTCAGATACCGTTCCATAAACCCAATACGTAATAGACAAGACCTACTCCTTGCTCAGTGAACTGGACTCAACACCCCCTATTCACCGCCCAAGAATGTATCTGACTAGTAAGAATCTTAAATCCCATGTATTGATATCTCTCTGTAAGTCAGTCAAGTGGGTGTAAAGCGGCATAAACACAGCAGTGAAAAGCAGCTAAACCCCATTATAAAAAATAATTACTTTTAAAAACCCGTGAAGCAAAGACAATGAAAGAGAGAGAAATTCTTATAAAATTCGTTCAGGGGCTGTGATGCCACCTGGATTCACCATATCTAGACCCACACCTGATTGAGACATAAGGGTGGACACTCTTGGGGCTGAGAGGTTTGGTGAGATTGGGTGACCAAACGCAGACACTTTAAAGTAATACTGCGTGGTACCCATCCCATGGGTCCCAAATCTCCAGGTTCAAGGGCATCTTCCTACATCGAAACCATGCATGAGAAACCCAGAAGAAGTTACACCGTGTGAACGGGAAAGGTTTCTAAAACACACCTCATTTCTCATCTCCTTGTGCTCAGGTACGCCATTCCAGCCGCTTTACTAGCAATCTCCCACCTTGGAGAATCAGCACCTTTATCCTCCTGTTCCATACAGGTTTCAATTTGTCCTGACTATGTACGGGAAGAGGGAGAACCAATGAGAGACTAGCTCTAGGTGTTGGGACAGGCACAGGTCACTCTATTTTCCCATCAGGAAGAAGAATTAACCGCAAGCTCAGTCTGCTGCCTGTAACCAGAATATGGCCTGAAGGAATCCAGCACTTTTGCGGCTAGCTCCCAAAAAAGCGAGTTGAAAAATGGAGCTCAGGGTCACTGCAACTCACAAACCTGCAGAGTTATAAATGTTAACTCTCGTCCACAAATAGATTGAGGGAAAGCAACGAAGAGGATTTGAACGCAAGGCAGAATTGCAGGAAACAAATTTCAGGAGGCAGATTCGAATCGCCTTTAAAGCACAGGAAAAGTGGGAAAACCTCGACAATGATGCCCTTGGCCAAAAAGGGCGTATGCGTTTTTTCCTGAATATATTCAGGAAAAAACGCATACGCCCTTTTTGGCCAACCAAGCAACCTGGAAAGGCAAATCAGGGCTACAAAGAAGTCTCGCTTCCCATCGGTCAAAAGGGCCATGCTGAATAAAGTGTCAAAACCAGAAATGCAGGAAAGGCCACGGAGAAACGGGAGCCTTGCTACGCTGATGGGCGGGATGTAAATTGCCAACAGCCACTCTGGAGAAGTGTACGGTGTGTCCTGAAACATTTACAAAACTCAGCTTAGAGAGCATAGGGCACTTCCACTCATGGGCGTATACATTGGGAAAACTAAAAATCAGCAAGACACAAGCACCCCAAAGTTTAGGGCTGCTCTGTTGACAAGAACCTCCACCTTGTTACACCTTAAATATCCCACGAAAGAGAAAAATGGATAAAGAAGTTGTGGTCCTTATGTACAATGGAATATCACTCAGCCATGAAATCAACGTCATAAGGCTAGTAGCAGCATGATGAGTGGATTTAGGTACGACGATTCTAAGTGAAATAAGTCACACAGAAAAAGACACTTATCATAAGATATCACTTATAGAGGGAATGTAAAAACCAATACCCTTGAACTGAATTACAAAACAGAACAGAGTCACACGTTTAGAAAACACACTATGGCTGCCTAACGGGAAAGGTGAGGTGGGGTGATGCATAAAACAAGGGTTTCAAATTAGCTCAGATACCGTTCCATAAACCCAATATGTAATAGAGAAGACCTACTCCTTGCTCAGTGAACTGGACTCAACACCCCCTATTCACCGCCCAAGAATATATCTGACTAGTAAGAATCTTAAAACCTATGTATTGATATCTCTCTGTAAGTGAGTCAGGTGGGTGTAAAGCTGCATAAACACAGCAGTGAAAAGCAGCTAAACCTCATTATAAAACTCAATTAATTTTAAAAACCCGTGAAACAAAGACAGTGAAAGAGAGAGAAATTCTTACAAAATTCGTTCAGGGGCTGTGATGCCACCTGGATTGACCATATCCAGACCTGCATCTGATTGAGACATAAGGGTGGACACTCTTGGGGCTGAGAGGTTTGGTGAGGTTGGGTGAGTAAACGCAGACGCTTTAAAGTAATACTGCGTGGTACCCATCCCATGGGTCCCAAATCTCCAGGTTCAAGGGCATCTTCCTACATCGAAAATATGCATTAGAAACCCAGAAGACGGTACACCGAGTGATCGGGAAAGGTTTCTAAAACGCACCTCATTTCTCATCTCCTTGTGCTCGGGTTCGCCATTCCAGCCGCTTTACTCGCAATCTCCCTCCTTAGAGAATCAGCACATTTAACCTCCTGTTCCCTACAGGTTGCTATGTGTTCTGAGGATGAACGGGAAGAGGGGGAACCAATGAGAGACTAGCTCTAGGTGTTGGGACAGGCACAGGTCACTCTTTTTTCCCATCAGGAAGAAGAATTAACCACAAGCTCAGTCTGCCGCCCCGAAGCAGAATAGGGCCTAAAGCAATCCTGCGCTTTTGCGGCCAGCTCCCAAGAGAGCGAGTTGAAAAATGGAGCTCAGGGGCACTGCAATTCACAAACCTGCAGACTTATAAATGATAACTCTCGTCTACAAATTTATTGAGGGAAGGCAACAAAGAGGATTTGAAAGCAAGGCAGAATGGCAGGAAACAGATTTCAGGAGGCAGATTCGAATCGCCTTTAAAGCACAGGAAAAGCGGCAAAACCTCGACAATGATGCCCTTGGCCAAAAAGGGCGTATGCGTTTTTTCCTGAATATATTCAGGAAAAAACGCATACGCCCTTTTTGGCCAACCAAGCAACCTGGAAAGGCAAATCAGCGCTACAAAGAAGTCTCGCTTCCCATCGGTCAAAAGGGCCATGCTGAATAAAGGGTCAAAACCAGAAATGCAGGACAGGCCATGGAGAAACGGGAGCCTTGCTACGCTGATGGGCGGGATGTAAATTGCCAACAGCCACTCTGGAGAAGTGTACGGTGTGTCCTGAAACATTTACAAAACTCAGCTTAGAGAGCATAGGGCACTTCCACTCATGGGCGTATACATTGGGAAAACTAAAAATCAGCAAGACACAAGCACCCCAAAGTTTAGGGCTGCTCTGTTGACAAGAACCTCCACTTCGTTACACCTTAAATATCCCAGGAAAGAGAAAAATGGATAAAGATGTTGTGCTCCTTATGTACAATGGAATATCACTCAGCCATGAAATCAACGTCATAAGGCTAGTAGCAGCATGATGAGTGGATTTAGGTACGACGATTCTAAGTGAAATAAGTCACACAGAAAAAGACACTTATCATGAGATATCACTTATAGAGGGAATGTAAAAACCGCTACCCTTGAACTGAATTACAAAACAGAACAGAGTCACACGGTTAGAAAACACACTATGGCTGCCTAACGGGAAAGGTGAGGTGGGGTGATGCATAAAACAAGGGTTTCAAATTAGCTCAGATACCGTTCCATAAACCCAATACGTAATAGACAAGACCTACTCCTTGCTCAGGGAACTGGACTCAACACCCCCTATTCACCGCCCAAGAATATATCTGACTAGTAAGAATCTTAAAACCTATGTATTGATATCTCTCTGTAAGTGAGTCAAGTGGGTGTAAAGCTGCATAAACACAGCAGTGAAAAGCAGCTAAACCCCATTATAAAACTCAATTAATTTTAAAAACCCGTCAAAAAATGACAGTGAAAGAGAGAGAAATTCTTACAAAATTCGTTCAGGGGCTGTGATGCCACCTGGATTGACCATATCTAGACCCGCAGCTGATTGAGACATAAGGGTGGACACTCTTGGGGCTGAGGGGTTTGGTGAGGTTGGGTGAGCAAACGCAGACGCTTTAAAGTAATACTGCGTGGTACCCATCCCATGGGTCCCAAATCTCCAGGTTCAAGGGCATCTTCCTACATCGAAAACATGCATGAGAAACCCAGAAGATGGTCCACCGAGTGATCGGGAAAGGTTTCTAAAACACACCTCATTTCTCATCTCCTTGTGCTCGGGTTCGCCATTCCAGCCGCTTTACTAGCAATCTCCCTCCTTGGAGAATCAGCACCTTTAACCTCCAGTTCCATACAGGTTGCAATTTGTCCTGAGGATGAACGGGAAGAGGGGGAACCAATGAGAGACTAGCTCTAGGTGTTGGGACAGGCACAGGTCACTCTTTTTTCCCATCAGGAAGAAGAATTAACCACAAGCTCAGTCTGCCGCCCGGAAGCAGAATAGGGCCTAAAGCAATCCTGCGCTTTTGCGGCCAGCTCCCAAGAGAGCGAGTTGAAAAATGGAGCTCAGGGGCACTGCAATTCACAAACCTGCAGACTTATAAATGATAACTCTCGTCTACAAATTTATTGAGGGAAGGCAACAAAGAGGATTTGAAAGCAAGGCAGAATGACAGGAAACAGATTTCAGGAGGCTAATTCGAATCGCCTTTAAAGCACAGGAAAAGCGGCAAAACCTCGACAATGATTCCCTTGGCCAAAAAGGGCGTATGCGTTTTTTCCTGAATATATTCAGGAAAAAACGCATACGCCCTTTTTGGCCAACCAAGCAACCTGGAAAGGCAAATCAGCGCTACAAAGAAGTCTCGCTTCCCATCGGTCAAAACGGCCATGCTGAATAAAGGGTCAAAACCAGAAATGCAGGACAGGCCACGGAGAAACGGGAGCCTTGCTACGCTGATGGGCGGGATGTAAATTGCCAACAGCCACTCTGGAGAAGTGTACGGTGTGTCCTGAAACATTTACAAAACTCAGCTTAGAGAGCATAGGGCACTTCCACTCATGGGCGTATACATTGGGAAAACTAAAAATCAGCAAGACACAAGCACCCCAAAGTTTAGGGCTGCTCTGTTGACAAGAACCTCCACTTCGTTACACCTTAAATATCCCAGGAAAGAGAAAAATGGATAAAGATGTTGTGCTCCTTATGTACAATGGAATATCACTCAGCCATGAAATCAACGTCATAAGGCTAGTAGCAGCATGATGAGTGGATTTAGGTACGACGATTCTAAGTGAAATAAGTCACACAGAAAAAGACACTTATCATGAGATATCACTTATAGAGGGAATGTAAAAACCGCTACCCTTGAACTGAATTACAAAACAGAACAGAGTCACACGGTTAGAAAACACACTATGCCTGCCTAACGGGAAAGGTGAGGTGGGGTGATGCATAAAACAAGGGTTTCAAATTAGCTCAGATACCGTTCCATAAACCCAATACGTAATAGACAAGACCTACTCCTTGCTCAGGGAACTGGACTCAACACCCCCTATTCACCGCCCAAGAATATATCTGACTAGTAAGAATCTTAAAACCTATGTATTGATATCTCTCTGTAAGTGAGTCAGGTGGGTGTAAAGCTGCATAAACACAGCAGTGAAAAGCAGCTAAACCCCATTATGAAACTCAATTAATTTTAAAAACCCGTGAAACAAAGACAGTGAAAGAGAGAGAAATTCTTACAAAATTCGTTCAGGGGCTGTGATGCCACCTGGATTGACCATATCTAGACCCGCAGCTGATTGAGACATAAGGGTGGACACTCTTGGGGCTGAGAGGTTTGGTGAGGTTGGGTGAGCAAACGCAGACGCTTTAAAGTAATACTGCGTGGTACCCATCCCATGGGTCCCAAATCTCCAGGTTCAAGGGCATCTTCCTACATCGAAAACATGCATGAGAAACCCAGAAGATGGTCCACCGAGTGATCGGGAAAGGTTTCTAAAACGCACCTCATTTCTCATCTCCTTGTGCTCGGGTTCGCCATTCCAGCCGCTTTACTAGCAATCTCCCTCCTTGGAGAATCAGCACCTTTAACCTCCTGTTCCATACAGGTTGCAATTTGTCCTGAGGATGAACGGGAAGAGGGGGAACCAATGAGAGACTAGCTCTAGGTGTTGGGACAGGCACAGGTCACTCTTTTTTCCCATCAGGAAGAAGAATTAACCACAAGCTCAGTCTGCCGCTCGGAAGCAGAATAGGGCCTAAAGCAATCCTGCGCTTTTGCGGCCAGCTCCCAAGAGAGCGAGTTGAAAAATGGAGCTCAGGGGCACTGCAATTCACAAACCTGCAGACTTATAAATGATAACTCTCGTCTACAAATTTATTGAGGGAAGGCAACAAAGAGGATTTGAAAGCAAGGCAGAATGGCAGGAAACAGATTTCAGGAGGCAGATTCGAATCGCCTTTAAAGCACAGGAAAAGCGGCAAAACCTCGACAATGATGCCCTTGGCCAAAAAGGGCGTATGCGTTTTTTCCTGAATATATTCAGGAAAAAACGCATACGCCCTTTTTGGCCAACCAAGCAACCTGGAAAGGCAAATCAGCGCTACAAAGAAGTCTCGCTTCCCATCGGTCAAAAGGGCCATGCTGAATAAAGGGTCAAAACCAGAAATGCAGGACAGGCCACGGAGAAACGGGAGCCTTGCTACGCTGATGGGCGGGATGTAAATTGCCAACAGCCACTCTGGAGAAGTGTACGGTGTGTCCTGAAACATTTACAAAACTCAGCTTAGAGAGCATAGGGCACTTCCACTCATGGGCGTATACATTGGGAAAACTAAAAATCAGCAAGACACAAGCACCCCAAAGTTTAGGGCTGCTCTGTTGACAAGAACCTCCACTTCGTTGCACCTTAAATATCCCAGGAAAGAGAAAAATGGATAAAGATGTTGTGCTCCTTATGTACAATGGAATATCACTCAGCCATGAAATCAACGTCATAAGGCTAGTAGCAGCATGATGAGTGGATTTAGGTACGACGATTCTAAGTGAAATAAGTCACACAGAAAAAGACACTTATCATAAGATATCACTTATAGAGGGAATGTAAAAACCGCTACGCTTGAACTGAATTACAAAACAGAACAGAGTCACACGGTTAGAAAACTCACTATGGCTGCTTAACGGGAAAGGTGAGGTGGGGTGATGCATAAAACAAGGGTTTCAAATTAGCTCAGATACCGTTCCATAAACCCAATACGTAATAGACAAGACCTACTCCTTGCTCAGTGAACTGGACTCAACACCCCCTATTCACCGCCCAAGAATGTATCTGACTAGTCAGAATCTTAAATCCCATGTATTGATATCTCTCTGTAAGTCAGTCAAGTGGGTGTAAAGCAGCATAAACACAGCAGTGAAAAGCAGCGAAACCCCATTATAAAAAATAATTACTTTTAAAAACCCGTGAAGCAAAGACAATGAAAGAGAGAGAAATTCTTATAAAATTCGTTCAGGGGCTGTGATGCCACCTGGATTCACCATATCTAGACCCACACCTGTTTGAGACATAAGGGTGGACACTCTTGGGGCTGAGAGGTTTGGTGAGATTGGGTGACCAAACGCAGACACTTTAAAGTAATACTGCGTGGTACCCATCCCATGGGTCCCAAATCTCCAGGTTCAAGGGCATCTTCCTACATCGAAACCATGCATGAGAAACCCAGAAGAAGTTACACCGTGTGAACGGGAAAGGTTTCTAAAACGCACCTCATTTCTCATCTCCTTGTGCTCGGGTACGCCATTCCAGCCGCTTTACTAGCAATCTCCCACCTTGGAGAATCAGCACCTTTAACCTCCTGTTCCATACAGGTTTCAATTTGTCCTGACTATGTACGGGAAGAGGGAGAACCAATGAGAGACTAGCTCTAGGTGTTGGGACAGGCACAGGTCACTCTATTTTCCCATCAGGAAGAAGAATTAACCGCAAGCTCAGTCTGCTGACTGGAACCAGAATAGGGCCTGAAGGAATCCAGCGCTTTTGCGGCTAGCTCCCAAAAAAGCGAGTTGAAAAATGGAGCTCAGGGGCACTGCAACTCACAAACCTGCAGAGTTATAAATGTTAACTCTCGTCCACAAATAGATTGAGGGAAAGCAACGAAGAGGATTTGAACGCAAGGCAGAATGGCAGGAAACAGATTTCAGGAGGCAGATTCGAATCGCCTTTAAAGCACAGGAAAAGTGGGAAAACCTCGACAATGATGCCCTTGGCCAGAAAGGGCGTATGCGTTTTTTCCTGAATATATTCAGGAAAAAACGCATACGCCCTTTTTGGCCAACCAAGCAACCTGGAAAGGCAAATCAGGGCTACAAAGAAGTCTCGCTTCCCATCGGTCAAAAGGGCCATGCTGAATAAAGTGTCAAAACCAGAAATGCAGGAAAGGCCACGGAGAAACGGGAGCCTTGCTACGCTGATGGGCGGGATGTAAATTGCCAACAGCCACTCTGGAGAAGTGTACGGTGTGTCCTGAAACATTTACAAAACTCAGCTTAGAGAGCATAGGGCACTTCCACTCATGGGCGTATAAATTGGGAAAACTAAAAATCAGCAAGACACAAGCACCCCAAAGTTTAGGGCTGCTCTGTTGACAAGAACCTCCACCTTGTTACACCTTAAATATCCCACGAAAGAGAAAAATGGATAAAGAAGTTGTGGTCCTTATGTACAATGGAATATCACTCAGCCATGAAATCAACGTCATAAGGCTAGTAGCAGCATGATGAGTGGATTTAGGTACGACGATTCTATGTGAAATAAGTCACACAGAAAAAGACACTTATCATAAGATATCACTTATAGAGGGAATGTAAAAACCAATACCCTTGAAGTGAATTACAAAACAGAACAGAGTCACACGGTTAGAAAACACACTATGGCTGCCTAACGGGAAAGGTGAGGTGGGGTGATGCATAAAACAAGGGTTTCAAATTAGCTCAGATACCGTTCCATAAACCCAATATGTAATAGAGAAGACCTACTCCTTGCTCAGGGAACTGGACTCAACACCCCCTATTCACCGCCCAATAATGTATCTGACTAATAAGAATCTTAAAACCTATGTATTGATATCTCTCTGTAAGTGAGTCAGGTGGGTGTAAAGCTGCATAAACACAGCAGTGAAAAGCAGCTAAACCCCATTATAAAACTCAATTAATTTTAAAAACCCGTGAAAGAAAGACAGTGAAAGAGAGAGAAATTTTTACAAAATTCGTTCAGGGGCTGTGATGACACCTGGATTGACCATATCCAGACCTTGCATCAGATTGAGACATAAGGGTGGACACTCTTGCGGCTGAGAGGTTTGGTGAGGTTGGGTGAGTAAACGCAGACGCTTTAAAGTAATACTGCGTGGTACCCATCCCATGGGTCCCAAATCTCCATGTTCAAGGGCATCTTCCTACATTGAAAATATGCATGAGAAACCCAGAAGACGGTACACCGAGTGATCGGAAAGGTTTCTAAAACGCACCTCATTTCTCATCTCCTTGTGCTCGGGTTCGCCATTCCAGCCGCTTTACTAGCAATCTCCCTCCTTAGAGAATCAGGACCTTTAACCTCCTGTTCCCTACAGGTTGCAATTTGTCCTGAGGATGAACGGGAATAGGGGGAACCAATGAGAGACTAGCTCTAGGTGTTGGGACAGGCACAGGTCACTCTTTTTTCCCATCAGGAAGAAGAATTAACCACAAGCTCAGTCTGCCGCCCGGAAGCAGAATAGGGCCTAAAGCAATCCTGCGCTTTTGCGGCCAGCTCCCAAGAGAGCGAGTTGAAAAATGGAGCTCAGGGGCACTGCAATTCACAAACCTGCAGACTTATAAATGATAACTCTCGTCTACAAATTTATTGAGGGAAGGCAACAAAGAGGATTTGAAAGCAAGGCAGAATGGCAGGAAACAGATTTCAGGAGGCAGATTCGAATCGCCTTTAAAGCACAGGAAAAGCGGCAAAACCTCGACAATGATGCCCTTGGCCAAAAAGGGCGTATGCGTTTTTTCCTGAATATATTCAGGAAAAAACGCATACGCCCTTTTTGGCCAACCAAGCAACCTGGAAAGGCAAATCAGCGCTACAAAGAAGTCTCGCTTCCCATCGGTCAAAAGGGCCATGCTGAATAAAGGGTCAAAACCAGAAATGCAGGACAGGCCACGGAGAAACGGGAGCCTTGCTACGCTGATGGGCGGGATGTAAATTGCCAACAGCCACTCTGGAGAAGTGTACGGTGTGTCCTGAAACATTTACAAAACTCAGCTTAGAGAGCATAGGGCACTTCCACTCATGGGCGTATACATTGGGAAAACTAAAAATCAGCAAGACACAAGCACCCCAAAGTTTAGGGCTGCTCTGTTGACAAGAACCTCCACTTCGTTACACCTTAAATATCCCAGGAAAGAGAAAAATGGATAAAGATGTTGTGCTCCTTATGTACAATGGAATATCACTCAGCCATGAAATCAACGTCATAAGGCTAGTAGCAGCATGATGAGTGGATTTAGGTACGACGATTCTAAGTGAAATAAGTCACACAGAAAAAGACACTTATCATGAGATATCACTTATAGAGGGAATGTAAAAACCGCTACCCTTGAACTGAATTACAAAACAGAACAGAGTCACACGGTTAGAAAACACACTATGGCTGCCTAACGGGAAAGGTGAGGTGGGGTGATGCATAAAACAAGGGTTTCAAATTAGCTCAGATACCGTTCCATAAACCCAATACGTAATAGACAAGACCTACTCCTTGCTCAGGGAACTGGACTCAACACCCCCTATTCACCGCCCAAGAATATATCTGACTAGTAAGAATCTTAAAACCTATGTATTGATATCTCTCTGTAAGTGAGTCAAGTGGGTGTAAAGCTGCATAAACACAGCAGTGAAAAGCAGCTAAACCCCATTATAAAACTCAATTAATTTTAAAAACCCGTGAAACAAAGACAGTGAAAGAGAGAGAAATTCTTACAAAATTCGTTCAGGGGCTGTGATGCCACCTGGATTGACCATATCTAGACCCGCTGCTGATTGAGACATAAGGGTGGACACTCTTGGGGCTGAGAGGTTTGGTGAGGTTGGGTGAGCAAACGCAGACGCTTTAAAGTAATACTGCGTGGTACCAATCCCATGGATCCCAAATCTCCAGGTTCAAGGGCATCTTCCTACATCGAAAACATGCATGAGAAACCCAGAAGATGGTCCACCGAGTGATCGGGAAAGTTTTCTAAAACGCACCTCATTTCTCATCTCCTTGTGCTCGGGTTCGCCATTCCAGCCGCTTTACTAGCAATCTCCCTCCTTGGAGAATCAGCACCTTTAACCTCCTGTTCCATACAGGTTGCAATTTGTCCTGAGGATGAACGGGAAGAGGGGGAACCAATGAGAGACTAGCTCTAGGTGTTGGGACAGGCACAGGTCACTCTTTTTTCCCATCAGGAAGAAGAATTAACCACAAGCTCAGTCTGCCGCCCGGAAGCAGAATAGGGCCTAAAGCAATCCTGCGCTTTTGCGGCCAGCTCCCAAGAGAGCGAGTTGAAAAATGGAGCTCAGGGGCACTGCAATTCACAAACCTGCAGACTTATAAATGATGACTCTCGTCTACAAATTTATTGAGGGAAGGCAACAAAGAGGATTTGAAAGCAAGGCAGAATGGCAGGAAACAGATTTCAGGAGGCAGATTCGAATCGCCTTTAAAGCACAGGAAAAGCGGCAAAACCTCGACAATGATGCCCTTGGCCAAAAAGGGCGTATGCGTTTTTTCCTGAATATATTCAGGAAAAAACGCATACGCCCTTTTTGGCCAACCAAGCAACCTGGAAAGGCAAATCAGCGCTACAAAGAAGTCTCGCTTCCCATCGGTCAAAAGGGCCATGCTGAATAAAGGGTCAAAACCAGAAATGCAGGACAGGCCACGGAGAAACGGGAGCCTTGCTACGCTGATGGGCGGGATGTAAATTGCCAACAGCCACTCTGGAGAAGTGTACGGTGTGTCCTGAAACATTTACAAAACTCAGCTTAGAGAGCATAGGGCACTTCCACTCATGGGCGTATACATTGGGAAAACTAAAAATCAGCAAGACACAAGCACCCCAAAGTTTAGGGCTGCTCTGTTGACAAGAACCTCCACTTCGTTACACCTTAAATATCCCAGGAAAGAGAAAAATGGATAAAGATGTTGTGCTCCTTATGTACAATGGAATATCACTCAGCCATGAAATCAACGTCATAAAGCTAGTAGCAGCATGATGAGTGGATTTAGGTACGACGATTCTAAGTGAAATAAGTCACACAGAAAAAGACACTTATCATGAGATATCACTTATAGAGGGAATGTAAAAACCGCTACCCTTGAACTGAATTACAAAACAGAACAGAGTCACACGGTTAGAAAACACACTATGGCTGCCTAACGGGAAAGGTGAGGTGGGGTGATGCATAAAACAAGGGTTTCAAATTAGCTCAGATACCGTTCCATAAACCCAATACGTAATAGACAAGACCTACTCCTTGCTCAGGGAACTGGACTCAACACCCCCTATTCACCGCCCAAGAATATATCTGACTAGTAAGAATCTTAAAACCTATGTATTGATATCTCTCTGTAAGTGAGTCAAGTGGGTGTAAAGCTGCATAAACACAGCAGTGAAAAGCAGCTAAACCCCATTATAAAACTCAATTAATTTTAAAAACCCGTGAAACAAAGACAGTGAAAGAGAGAGAAATTCTTACAAAATTCGTTCAGGGGCTGTGATGCCACCTGGATTGACCATATCTAGACCCGCAGCTGATTGAGACATAAGGGTGGACACTCTTGGGGCTGAGAGTTTTGGTGAGGTTGGGTGAGCAAACACAGACGCTTTAAAGTAATACTGTGTGGTACCCATCCCATGGGTCCCAAATCTCCAGGTTCAAGGGCATCTTCCTACATCGAAAACATGCATGAGAAACCCAGAAGATGGTCCACCGAGTGATCGGGAAAGGTTTCTAAAACGCACCTCATTTCTCATCTCCTTGTGCTCGGGTTCGCCATTCCAGCCGCTTTACTAGCAATCTCCCTCCTTGGAGAATCAGCACCTTTAACCTCCTGTTCCATACAGGTTGCAATTTGTCCTGAGGATGAACGGGAAGAGGGGGAACCAATGAGAGACTAGCTCTAGGTGTTGGGACAGGCACAGGTCACTCTTTTTTCCCATCAGGAAGAAGAATTAACCACAAGCTCAGTCTGCCGCCCGGAAGCAGAATAGGGCCTAAAGCAATCCTGCGCTTTTGCGGCCAGCTCCCAAGAGAGCGAGTTGAAAAATGGAGCTCAGGGGCACTGCAATTCACAAACCTGCAGACTTATAAATGCTAACTCTCGTCTACAAATTTATTGAGGGAAGGCAACAAAGAGGATTTGAAAGCAAGGCAGAATGGCAGGAAACAGATTTCAGGAGGCAGATTCGAATCGCCTTTAAAGCACAGGAAAAGCGGCAAAACCTCGACAATGATGCCCTTGGCCAAAAAGGGCGTATGCGTTTTTTCCTGAATATATTCAGGAAAAAACGCATACGCCCTTTTTGGCCAACCAAGCAACCTGGAAAGGCAAATCAGCGCTACAAAGAAGTCTCGCTTCCCATCGGTCAAAAGGGCCATGCTGAATAAAGGGTCAAAACCAGAAATGCAGGACAGGCCACGGAGAAACGGGAGCCTTGCTACGCTGATGGGCGGGATGTAAATTGCCAACAGCCACTCTGGAGAAGTGTACGGTGTGTCCTGAAACATTTACAAAACTCAGCTTAGAGAGCATAGGGCACTTCCACTCATGGGCGTATACATTGGGAAAACTAAAAATCAGCAAGACACAAGCACCCCAAAGTTTAGGGCTGCTCTGTTGACAAGAACCTCCACTTCGTTGCACCTTAAATATCCCAGGAAAGAGAAAAATGGATAAAGATGTTGTGCTCCTTATGAACAATGGAATATCACTCAGCCATGAAATCAACGTGATAAGGCTAGTAGCAGCATGATGAGTGGATTTAGGTACGACGATTCTAAGTGAAATAAGTCACACAGAAAAAGACACTTATCATAAGATATCACTTATAGAGGGAATGTAAAAACCGCTACGCTTGAACTGAATTACAAAACAGAACAGAGTCACACGGTTAGAAAACTCACTATGGCTGCTTAACGGGAAAGGTGAGGTGGGGTGATGCATAAAACAAGGGTTTCAAATTAGCTCAGATACCGTTCCATAAACCCAATACGTAATAGACAAGACCTACTCCTTGCTCAGTGAACTGGACTCAACACCCCCTATTCACCGCCCAAGAATGTATCTGACTAGTCAGAATCTTAAATCCCATGTATTGATATCTCTCTGTAAGTCAGTCAAGTGGGTGTAAAGCGGCATAAACACAGCAGTGAAAAGCAGCTAAACCCCATTATAAAAAATAATTACTTATAAAAACCCGTGAAGCAAAGACAATGAAAGAGAGAGAAATTCTTATAAAATTCGTTCAGAGGCTGTGATGCCACCTGGATTCACCATATCTAGACCCACACCTGATTGAGACATAAGGGTGGAAACTCTTGGGGCTTAGAGGTTTGGTGAGATTGGGTGACCAAACGCAGACACTTTAAAGTAATACTGCGTGGTACCCATCCCATGGGTCCCAAATCTCCAGGTTCAAGGGCATCTTCCTACATCGAAACCATGCATGAGAAACCCAGAAGAAGTTACACCGTGTGAACGGGAAAGGTTTCTAAATCGCACCTCATTTCTCATCTCCTTGTGCTCGGGTACGCCATTCCAGCCGCTTTACTAGCAATCTCCCACCTTGGAGAATCAGCACCTTTAACCTCCTGTTCCATACAGGTTTCAATTTGTCCTGACTATGTACGGGAAGAGGGAGAACCAATGAGAGACTAGCTCTAGGTGTTGGGACAGGCACAGGTCACTCTATTTTCCCATCAGGAAGAAGAATTAACCGCAAGCTCAGTCTGCTGACTGGAACCAGAATAGGGCCTGAAGGAATCCAGCGCTTTTGCGGCTAGCTCCCAAAAAAGCGAGTTGAAAAATGGAGCTCAGGGGCACTGCAACTCACAAACCTGCAGAGTTATAAATGTTAACTCTCGTCCACAAATAGATTGAGGGAAAGCAACGAAGAGGATTTGAACGCAAGGCAGAATTGCAGGAAACAAATTTCACGAGGCAGATTCGAATCACCTTTAAAGCACAGGAAAAGTGGGAAAACCTCGACAATGATGCCCTTGGCCAAAAAGGGCGAATGCGTTTTTTCCTGAATATATTCAGGAAAAAACGCATACGCCCTTTTTGGCCAACCAAGCAACCTGGAAAGGCAAATCAGGGCTACAAAGAAGTCTCGCTTCCCATCGGTCAAAAGGGCCATGCTGAATAAAGTGTCAAAACCAGAAATGCAGGAAAGGCCACGGAGAAACGGGAGCCTTGCTACGCTGATGGGCGGGATGTAAATTGCCAACAGCCACTCTGGAGAAGTGTACGGTGTGTCCTGAAACATTTACAAAACTCAGTTTAGAGAGCATAGGGCACTTCCACTCATGGGCGTATAAATTGGGAAAACTAAAAATCAGCAAGACACAAACACCCCAAAGTTTAGGGCTGCTCTGTTGACAAGAACCTCCACTTTGTTACACCTTAAATATCTCACGAAAGAGAAAAATGGATAAAGAAGTTGTGGTCCATATGTACAATGGAATATCACTCAGCCATGAAATCAACGTCATAAGGCTAGTAGCAGCATGATGAGTGGATTTAGGTACGACGATTCTAAGTGAAATAAGTCACACAGAAAAAGACACTTATCATAAGATATCACTTATAGAGGGAATGTAAAAACCAATACCCTTGAACTGAATTACAAAACAGAACAGAGTCACACGGTTAGAAAACACACTATGGCTGCCTAACGGGAAAGGTGAGGTGGGGTGATGCATAAAACAAGGGTTTCAAATTAGCTCAGATACCGTTCCATAAACCCAATACGTAATAGACAAGACCTACTCCTTGCTCAGGGAACTGGACTCAACACCCCCTATTCACCGCCCAAGAATATATCTGACTAGTAAGAATCTTAAAACCTATGTATTGATATCTCTCTGTAAGTGAGTCAAGTGGGTGTAAAGCTGCATAAACACAGCAGTGAAAAGCAGCTAAACCCCATTATAAAACTCAATTAATTTTAAATACCCGTGAAACAAAGACAGTGAAAGAGAGAGAAATTCTTACAAAATTCGTTCAGGGGCTGTGATGCCACCTGGATTGACCATATCTAGACCCGCAGCTGATTGAGACATAAGGGTGGACACTCTTGGGGCTGAGAGGTTTGGTGAGGTTGGGTGAGCAAACGCAGACGCTTTAAAGTAATACTGCGTGGTACCCATCCCATGGGTCCCAAATCTCCAGGTTCAAGGGCATCTTCCTACATCGAAAACATGCATGAGAAACCCAGAAGATGGTCCACCGAGTGATCGGGAAAGTTTTTTAAAACGCACCTCATTTCTCATCTCCTTGTGCTCGGGTTCGCCATTCCAGCCGCTTTACTAGCAATCTCCCTCCTTGGAGAATCAGCACCTTTAACCTCCTGTTCCATACAGGTTGCAATTTGTCCTGAGGATGAACGGGAAGAGGGGGAACCAATGAGAGACTAGCTCTAGGTGTTGGGACAGGCACAGGTCACTCTTTTTTCCCATCAGGAAGAAGAATTAACCACAAGCTCAGTCTGCCGCCCGGAAGCAGAATAGGGCCTAAAGCAATCCTGCGCTTTTGCGGCCAGCTCCCAAGAGAGCGAGTTGAAAAATGGAGCTCAGGGGCACTGCAATTCACAAACCTGCAGACTTATAAATGATAACTCTCGTCTACAAATTGATTGAGGGAAGGCAACAAAGAGGATTTGAAAGCAAGGCAGAATGGCAGGAAACAGATTTCAGGAGGCAGATTCGAATCGCCTTTAAAGCACAGGAAAAGCGGCAAAACCTCGACAATGATGCCCTTGGCCAAAAAGGGCGTATGCGTTTATTCCTGAATATATTCAGGAAAAAACGCATACGCCCTTTTTGGCCAACCAAGCAACCTGGAAAGGCAAATCAGCGCTACAAAGAAGTCTCGCTTCCCATCGGTCAAAAGGGCCATGCTGAATAAAGTGTCAAAACCAGAAATGCAGGACAGGCCACGGAGAAACGGGAGCCTTGCTACGCTGATGGGCGGGATGTAAATTGCCAACAGCCACTCTGGAGAAGTGTACGGTGTGTCCTGAAACATTTACAAAACTCAGCTTAGAGAGCATAGGGCACTTCCACTCATGGGCGTATACATTGGGAAAACTAAAAATCAGCAAGACACAAGCACCCCAAAGTTTAGGGCTGCTCTGTTGACAAGAACCTCCACTTCGTTACACCTTAAATATCCCAGGAAAGAGAAAAATGGATAAAGATGTTGTGCTCCTTATGTACAATGGAATATCACTCAGCCATGAAATCAACGTCATAAGGCTAGTAGCAGCATGATGAGTGGATTTAGGTACGACGATTCTAATTGAAATAAGTCACACAGAAAAAGACACTTATCATGAGATATCACTTATACAGGGAATGTAAAAACCGCTACCCTTGAACTGAATTACAAAACAGAACAGAGTCACACGGTTAGAAAACACACTATGGCTGCCTAACGGGAAAGGTGAGGTGGGGTGATGCATAAAACAAGGGTTTCAAATTAGCTCAGATACCGTTCCATAAACCCAATATGTAATAGACAAGACCTACTCCTTGCTCAGGGAACTGGACTCAACACCCCCTATTCACCGCCCAAGAATATATCTGACTAGTAATAATCTTAAAACTTATGTATTGATATCTCTCTGTAAGTGAGTCAAGTGGGTGTAAAGCTGCATAAACACAGCAGTGAAAAGCAGCTAAACCCCATTATAAAACTCAATTAATTTTAAAAACCCGTGAAACAAAGACAGTGAAAGAGAGAGAAATTCTTACAAAATTCGTTCAGGGGCTGTGATGCCACCTGGATTGACCATATCTAGACCTGCAGCTGATTGAGACATAAGGGTGGACACTCTTGGGGCTGAGAGGTTTGGTGAGGTTGGGTGAGCAAACACAGACGCTTTAAAGTAATACTGCGTGGTACCCATCCCATGGGTCCCAAATCTCCAGGTTCAAGGGCATCTTCCTACATCGAAAACATGCATGAGAAACCCAGAAGATGGTCCACCGAGTGATCGGGAAAGGTTTCTAAAACGCACCTCATTTCTCATCTCCATGTGCTCGGGTTCGCCATTCCAGCCGCTTTACTAGCAATCTCCCTCCTTGGAGAATCAGCACCTTTAACCTCCTGTTCCATACAGGTTGCAATTTGTCCTGAGGATGAACGGGAAGAGGGGGAACCAATGAGAGACTAGCTCTAGGTGTTGGGACAGGCACAGGTCACTCTATTTTCCCATCAGGAAGAAGAATTAACCACAAGCTCAGTCTGCCGCCCGGAAGCAGAATAGGGCCTAAAGCAATCCTGCGCTTTTGCGGCCAGCTCCCAAGAGAGCGAGTTGAAAAATGGAGCTCAGGGGCACTGCAATTCACAAACCTGCAGACTTATAAATGATAACTCTCGTCTACAAATATATTGAGGGAAGGCAACGACGAGGATTTGAAAGCAAGGCAGAATTGCAGGAAACAGATTTCAGGAGGCAGATTCGAATCGCATTTAAAGCACAGGAAAAGCGGCAAAACCTCGACAATGATGCCCTTGGCCAAAAAGGGCGTATGCGTTTTTTCCTGAATATATTCAGGAAAAAACGCATACGCCCTTTTTGGCCAACCAAGCAACCTGGAAAGGCAAATCAGCGCTACAAAGAAGTCTCGCTTCCCATCGGTCAAAAGGGCCATGCTGAATAAAGGGTCAAAACCAGAAATGCAGGACAGGCCACGGAGAAACGGGAGCCTTGCTACGCTGATGGGCGGGATGTAAATTGCCAACAGCCACTCTGGAGAAGTGTACGGTGTGTCCTGAAACATTTACAAAACTCAGCTTAGAGAGCATAGGGCACTTCCACTCATGGGCGTATACATTGGGAAAACTAAAAATCAGAAAGACACAAGCACCCCAAAGTTTAGGGCTGCTCTGTTGACAAGAACCTCCACTTCGTTACACCTTAAATATTCCAGGAAAGACAAAAATGGATAAAGATGTTGTGCTCCTTATGTACAATGGAATATCACTCAGCCATGAAATCAACGTCATAAGGCTAGTAGCAGCATGATGAGTGGATTTAGGTACGACGATTCTAATTGAAATAAGTCACACAGAAAAAGACACTTATCATGAGATATCACTTATACAGGGAATGTAAAAACCGCTACCCTTGAACTGAATTACAAAACAGAACAGAGTCACACGGTTAGAAAACACACTATGGCTGCCTAACGGGAAAGGTGAGGTGGGGTGATGCATAAAACAAGGGTTTCAAATTAGCTCAGATACCGTTCCATAAACCCAATACGTAATAGACAAGACCTACTCCTTGCTCAGGGAACTGGACTCAACACCCCCTATTCACCACCCAAGAATATATCTGACTAGTAAGAATCTTAAAACCTATGTATTGATATCTCTCTGTAAGTGAGTCAAGTGGGTGTAAAGCTGCATAAACACAGCAGTGAAAAGCAGCTAAACCCCATTATAAAACTCAATTAATTTTAAAAACCCGTGAAACAAAGACAGTGATAGAGAGAGAAATTCTTACAAAATTCGTTCAGGGGCTGTGATGCCACCTGGATTGACCATATCTAGACCCGCAGCTGATTGAGACATAAGGGTGGACACTCTTGGGGCTGAGAGGTTTGGTGAGGTTGGGTGAGCAAACGCAGACGCTTTAAAGTAATACTGCGTGGTACCCATCCCATGGTTCCCAAATCTCCAGGTTCAAGTGCATCTTCCTACATCGAAAACATGCATGAGAAACCCAGAAGATGGTCCACCGAGTGATCGGGAAAGTTTTCTAAAACGCACCTCATTTCTCATCTCCTTGTGCTCGGGTTCGCCATTCCAGCCGCTTTACTAGCAATCTCCCTCCTTGGAGAATCAGCACCTTTAACCTCCTGTTCCATACAGGTTGCAATTTGTCCTGAGGATGAACGGGAAGAGGGGGAACCAATGAGAGACTAGCTCTACGTGTTGGGACAGGCACAGGTCACTCTTTTTTCCCATCAGGAAGAAGAATTAACCACAAGCTCAGTCTGCCGCCCGGAAGCAGAATAGGGCCTAAAGCAATCCTGCGCTTTTGCGGCCAGCTCCCAAGAGAGCGAGTTGAAAAATGGAGCTCAGGGGCACTGCAATTCACAAACCTGCAGACTTATAAATGATAACTCTCGTCTACAAATTGATTGAGGGAAGGCAACAAAGAGGATTTGAAAGCAAGGCAGAATGGCAGGAAACAGATTTCAGGAGGCAGATTCGAATCGCCTTTAAAGCACAGGAAAAGCGGCAAAACCTCGACAATGATGCCCTTGGCCAAAAAGGGCGTATGCGTTTTTTCCTGAATATATTCAGGAAAAAACGCATACGCCCTTTTTGGCCAACCAAGCAACCTGGAAAGGCAAATCAGCGCTACAAAGAAGTCTCGCTTCCCATCGGTCAAAAGGGCCATGCTGAATAAAGTGTCAAAACCAGAAATGCAGGACAGGCCACGGAGAAACGGGAGCCTTGCTACGCTGATGGGCGGGATTTAAATTGCCAACAGCCACTCTGGAGAAGTGTACGGTGTGTCCTGAAACATTTACAAAACTCAGCTTAGAGAGCATAGGGCACTTCCACTCATGGGCGTATAAATTGGGAAAAGTAAAAATCAGCAAGACACAAGCACCCCAAAGTTTAGGGCTGCTCTGTTGACAAGAATCTCCACATCGTTACACCTTAAATATCCCAGGAAATAGAAAAATGGATAAAGAAGTTGTGGTCCTTATGTACAATGGAACATCACTCAGCCATGAAATCAACGTCATAAGGCTAGTAGCAGCATGATGAGTGGATTTAGGTACGACGATTCTAAGTCAAATAAGTCACACAGAAAAAGACACTTATCATAAGATATCACTTATAGAGGGAATGTAAAAACCGCTACCCTTGAACTGAATTACAAAACAGAACAGAGTCACACGGTTAGAAAACACACTATGGCTGCCTAACGGGAAAGGTGAGGTGGGGTGATGCATAAAACAAGGGTTTCAAATTAGCTCAGATACCGTTCCATAAACCCAATACGTAATAGACAAGACCTACTCCTTGCTCAGGGAACTGGACTCAACACCCCCTATTCACCGCCCAAGAATATATCTGACTAGTAAGAATCTTAAAACCTATGTATTGATATCTCTCTGTAAGTGAGTCAAGTGGGTGTAAAGCTGCATAAACACAGCAGTGAAAAGCAGCTAAACCCCATTATAAAACTCAATTAATTTTAAATACCCGTGAAACAAAGACAGTGAAAGAGAGAGAAATTCTTACAAAATTCGTTCAGGGGCTGTGATGCCACCTGGATTGACCATATCTAGACCCGCAGCTGATTGAGACATAAGGGTGGACACTCTTGGGGCTGAGAGGTTTGGTGAGGTTGGGTGAGCAAACGCAGACGCTTTAAAGTAATACTGCGTGGTACCCATCCCATGGGTCCCAAATCTCCAGGTTCAAGGGCATCTTCCTACATCGAAAACATGCATGAGAAACCCAGAAGATGGTCCACCGAGTGATCGGGAAAGTTTTTTAAAACGCACCTCATTTCTCATCTCCTTGTGCTCGGGTTCGCCATTCCAGCCGCTTTACTAGCAATCTCCCTCCTTGGAGAATCAGCACCTTTAACCTCCTGTTCCATACAGGTTGCAATTTGTCCTGAGGATGAACGGGAAGAGGGGGAACCAATGAGAGACTAGCTCTACGTGTTGGGACAGGCACAGGTCACTCTTTTTTCCCATCAGGAAGAAGAATTAACCACAAGCTCAGTCTGCCGCCCGGAAGCAGAATAGGGCCTAAAGCAATCCTGCGCTTTTGCGGCCAGCTCCCAAGAGAGCGAGTTGAAAAATGGAGCTCAGGGGCACTGCAATTCACAAACCTGCAGACTTATAAATGATAACTCTCGTCTACAAATTGATTGAGGGAAGGCAACAAAGAGGATTTGAAAGCAAGGCAGAATGGCAGGAAACAGATTTCAGGAGGCAGATTCGAATCGCCTTTAAAGCACAGGAAAAGCGGCAAAACCTCGACAATGATGCCCTTGGCCAAAAAGGGCGTATGCGTTTTTTCCTGAATATATTCAGGAAAAAACGCATACGCCCTTTTTCGCCAACCAAGCAACCTGGAAAGGCAAATCAGCGCTACAAAGAAGTCTCGCTTCCCATCGGTCAAAACGGCCATGCTGAATAAAGTGTCAAAACCAGAAATGCAGGACAGGCCACGGAGAAACGGGAGCCTTGCTACGCTGATGGGCGGGATTTAAATTGCCAACAGCCACTCTGGAGAAGTGTACGGTGTGTCCTGAAACATTTACAAAACTCAGCTTAGAGAGCATAGGGCACTTCCACTCATGGGCGTATAAATTGGGAAAAGTAAAAATCAGCAAGACACAAGCACCCCAAAGTTTAGGGCTGCTCTGTTGACAAGAATCTCCACATCGTTACACCTTAAATATCCCAGGAAAGAGAAAAATGGATAAAGAAGTTGTGGTCCTTATGTACAATGGAACATCACTCAGCCATGAAATCAACGTCATAAGGCTAGTAGCAGCATGATGAGTGGATTTAGGTACGACGATTCTAAGTCAAATAAGTCACACAGAAAAAGACACTTATCATAAGATATCACTTATAGAGGGAATGTAAAAACCGCTACCCTTGAACTGAATTACAAAACAGAACAGAGTCACACGGTTAGAAAACACACTATGGCTGCCTAACGGGAAAGGTGAGGTGGGGTGATGCATAAAACAAGGGTTTCAAATTAGCTCAGATACCGTTCCATAAACCCAATAAGTAATAGACAAGACCTACTCCTTGCTCAGGGAACTGGACTCAACACCCCCTATTCACCGCCCAAGATTATATCTGACTAGTAAGAATCTTAAAACCTATGTATTGATATCTCTCTGTAAGTGAGTCAAGTGGGTGTAAAGCTGCATAAACACAGCAGTGAAAAGCAGCTAAACCCCATTATAAAACTCAATTAATTTTAAAAACCCGTGAAACAGAGACAGTGAAAGAGAGAGAAATTCTTACAAAATTCGTTCAGGGGCTGTGATGCCACCTGGATTGACCATATCTAGACCTGCAGCTGATTGAGACATAAGGGTGGACACTCTTGGGGCTGAGAGGTTTGGTGAGGTTGGGTGAGCAAACGCAGACGCTTTAAAGTAATACTGCGTGGTACCCATCCCATGGGTCCCAAATCTCCAGGTTCAAGGGCATCTTCCTACATCGAAAACATGCATGAGAAACCCAGAAGATGGTCCACCGAGTGATCAGGAAAGGTTTCTAAAACACACCTCATTTCTCATCTCCTTGTGCTCGGGTTCGCCATTCCAGCCGCTTTACTAGCAATCTCCCTCCTTGGAGAATCAGCACCTTTAACCTCCTGTTCCATACAGGTTGCAATTTGTCCTGAGGATGAACGGGAAGAGGGGGAACCAATGAGAGACTAGCTCTAGGTGTTGGGACAGGCACAGGTCACTCTTTTTTCCCATCAGGAAGAAGAATTAACCACAAGCTCAGTCTGCCGCCCGGAAGCAGAATAGGGCTTAAAGCAATCCTGCGCTTTTGCGGCCAGCTCCCAAGAGAGCGAGTTGAAAAATGGAGCTCAGGGGCACTGCAATTCACAAACCTGCAGAGTTATAAATGATAACTCTCGTCTACAAATATATTGAGGGAAGGCAACGAAGAGGATTTGAAAGCAAGGCAGAATTGCAGGAAACAGATTTCAGGAGGCAGATTCGAATCGCCTTTAAAGCACAGGAAAAGCGGCAAAACCTCGACAATGATGCCCTTGGCCAAAAAGGGCGTATGCGTTTTTTCCTGAATATATTCAGGAAAAAACGTACACGCCTTTTTTGGCCGTCCAAGCATCCTGGAAAGGCAAATCAGCGGTACAAAGAAGTTTCGCTTCCCATCGGTCAATAGGGACATGCTGAATTAAGTGTCAAAACCAAAAACGCAGGACAGGCCATGGAGAAACGGAAGCCTTGCTACGCTGATGGGCGGGATGTAAATTGCCAACAGCCACTCTGGAGAATTGTACGGTGTGTCCTGAAACATCTACAAAACTCAGCCTAGAGAGCATAGGGCACTACCACTCATGGGCGTATAAATTGGGAAAACCAAAAATCAGCAAGACACAAGCACCCCAAAGTTTAGGGCTGCTCTGTTGACAAGAACCTCCACTTCGTTGCACCTTAAATATCCCAGGAAAGAGAAAAATGGATAAAGAAGTTGTGGTCCTTATGTACAATGGAATATCACTCAGCCATGAAATCAACGTCATAAGGCTAGTAGCAGCATGATGAGTGGATTTAGGTACGACGATTCTAAGTGAAATAAGTCACACAGAAAAAGACACTTATCATAAGATATCACTTATAGAGGGAATGTAAAAACCGCTACGCTTGAACTGAATTACAAAACAGAACAGAGTCACACGGTTAGAAAACACACTATGGCTGCTTAACGGGAAAGGTGAGGTGGGGTGATGCATAAAACAAGGGTTTCAAATTAGCTCAGATACCGTTCCATAAACCCAATACGTAATAGACAAGACCTACTCCTTGCTCAGTGAACTGGACTCAACACCCCCTATTCACCGCCCAAGAATGTATCTGACTAGTAAGAATCTTAAATCCCATGTATTGATATCTCTCTGTAAGTCAGTCAATTGGGTGTAAAGCGGCATAAACACAGCAGTGAAAAGCAGCTAAACCCCATTATAAAAAATAATTACTTTTAAAAACCCGTGAAGCAAAGACAATGAAAGAGAGAGAAATTCTTATAAAATTCGTTCAGGGGCTGTGATGCCACCTGGATTCACCATATCTAGACCTACACCTGATTGAGACATAAGGGTGGACACTCTTGGGGCTGAGAGGTTTGGTGAGATTGGGTGACCAAACGCAGACACTTTAAAGTAATACTGCGTGGTACCCATCCCATGGGTCCCAAATCTCCAGGTTCAAGGGCATCTTCCTACATCGAAACCATGCATGAGAAACCCAGAAGAAGTTACACCGTGTGAACGGGAAAGGTTTCTAAAACGCACCTCATTTCTCATCTCCTTGTGCTCGGGTACGCCATTCCAGCCGCTTTACTAGCAATCTCCCACCTTGGAGAATCAGCACCTTTAACCTCCTGTTCCATACAGGTTTCAATTTGTCCTGACTATGTACGGGAAGAGGGAGAACCAATGAGAGACTAGCTCTAGGTGTTGGGACAGGCACAGGTCACTCTATTTTCCCATCAGGAAGAAGAATTAACCGCAAGCTCAGTCTGCTGACTGGAACCAGAATAGGGCCTGAAGGAATCCAGCGCTTTTGCGGCTAGCTCCCAAAAAACCGAGTTGAAAAATGGAGCTCAGGGTCACTGCAACTCACAAACCTGCAGAGTTATAAATGTTAACTCTCGTCCACAAATAGATTGAGGGAAAGCAACGAAGAGGATTTGAACGCAAGGCAGAATTGCAGGAAACAAATTTCAGGAGGCAGATTCGAATCGCCTTTAAAGCACAGGAAAAGTGGGAAAACCTCGACAATGATGCACTTGGCCAAAAAGGGCGTATGCGTTTTTTCCTGAATATATTCAGGAAAAAAACGCATACGCCCTTTTTGGCCAACCAAGCAACCTGGAAAGACAAATCAGGGCTACAAAGAAGTCTCGCTTCCCATCGGTCAAAAGGGCCATGCTGAATAAAGTGTCAAAACCAGAAATGCAGGAAAGGCCACGGAGAAACGGGAGCCTTGCTACGCTGATGGGCGGGATGTAAATTGCCAACAGCCACTCTGGAGAAGTGTACGGTGTGTCCTGAAACATTTACAAAACTCAGCTTAGAGAGCATAGGGCACTTCCACTCATGGGCGTATAAATTGGGAAAACTAAAAATCAGCAAGACACAAGCACCCCAAAGTTTAGGGCTGCTCTGTTGACAAGAACCTCCACTTTGTTACACCTTAAATATCCCACGAAAGAGAAAAATGGATAAAGAAGTTGTGGTCCTTATGTAAAATGGAATATCACACAGCCATGAAATCAACGTCATAAGGCTAGTAGCAGCATGATGAGTGGATTTAGGTACGACGATTCTAAGTGAAATAAGTCACACAGAAAAAGACACTTATCATAAGATATCACTTATAGAGGGAATGTAAAAACCAATACCCTTGAACTGAATTACAAAACAGAACAGAGTCACACGTTTAGAAAACACACTATGGCTGCCTAACGGGAAAGGTGAGGTGGGGTGATGCATAAAACAAGGGTTTCAAATTAGCTCAGATACCGTTCCATAAACCCAATATGTAATAGAGAAGACCTAGTCCTTGCTCAGTGAACTGGACTCAACACCCCCTATTCACCGCCCAAGAATATATCTGACTAGTAAGAATCTTAAAACCTATGTATTGATATCTCTCTGTAAGTGAGTCAAGTGGGTGTAAAGCTGCATAAACACAGTAGTGAAAAGCAGCTAAACCCCATTATAAAACTCAATTAATTTTAAAAACCCGTGAAACAAAGACAGTGAAAGAGAGAGAAATTCTTACAAAATTCGTTCAGGGGCTGTGATGCCACCTGGATTGACCATATCCAGACCTGCATCTGATTGAGACATAAGGGTGGACACTCTTGGGGCTGAGAGGTTTGGTGAGGTTGGGTGAGCAAACGCAGACGCTTTAAAGTAATACTGCGTGGTACCCATCCCATGGGTCCCAAATCTCCAGGTTCAAGGGCATCTTCCTACATCGAAAACATGCATGAGAAACCCAGAAGACGGTACACCGAGTGATCGGGAAAGGTTTCTAAAACGCACCTCATTTCTCATCTCCTTGTGCTCGGGTTCGCCATTCCAGCCGCTTTACTAGCAATCTCCCTCCTTGGAGAATCAGCACCTTTAACCTCCTGTTCCATACAGGTGGCAATTTGAACTGAGGATGAACGGGAAGACGGGGAACCAATGAGAGACTAGCTCTAGGTGTTGGGACAGGCACAGGTCACTCTATTTTCCCATCAGGAAGAAGAATTAACCACAAGCTCAGTCTGCCGCCCGGAAGCAGAATAGGGCCTAAAGCAATCCTGCGCTTTTGCGGCCAGCTCCCAAGAGAGCGAGTTGAAAAATGGAGCTCAGGGGCACTGCAATTCACAAACCTGCAGACTTATAAATGATAACTCTCGTCTACAAATTTATTGAGGGAAGGCAACAAAGAGGATTTGAAAGCAAGGCAGAATGGCAGGAAACAGATTTCAGGAGGCAGATTCGAATCGCCTTTAAAGCACAGGAAAAGCGGCAAAACCTCGACAATGATGCCCTTGGCCAAAAAGGGCGTATGCGTTTTTTCCTGAATATATTCAGGAAAAAACGCATACGCCCTTTTTGGCCAACCAAGCAACTTGGAAAGGCAAATCAGCGCTACAAAGAAGTCTCGCTTCCCATCGGTCAAAAGGGCCATGCTGAATAAAGGGTCAAAACCAGAAATGCAGGACAGGCCACGGAGAAACGGGATCCTTGCTACGCTGATGGGCGGGATGTAAATTGCCAACAGCCACTCTGGAAAAGTGTACGGTGTGTCCTGAAACATTTACAAAACTCAGCTTAGAGAGCATAGGGCACTTCCACTCATGGGCGTATACATTGGGAAAACTAAAAATCAGCAAGACACAAGCACCCCAAAGTTTAGGGCTGCTCTGTTGACAAGAACCTCCACTTCGTTGCACCTTAAATATCCCAGGAAAGAGAAAAATGGATAAAGATGTTGTGCTCCTTATGTACAATGGAATATCACTCAGCCATGAAATCAACGTCATAAGGCTAGTAGCAGCATGATGAGTGGATTTAGGTACGACGATTCTAAGTGAAATAAGTCACACAGAAAAAGACACTTATCATAAGATATCACTTATAGAGGGAATGTAAAAACCGCTACGCTTGAACTGAATTACAAAACAGAACAGAGTCACACGGTTAGAAAACTCACTATGGCTGCTTAACGGGAAAGGTGAGGTGGGGTGATGCATAAAACAAGGGTTTCAAATTAGCTCAGATACCGTTCCATAAACCCAATACGTAATAGACAAGACCTACTCCTTGCTCAGTGAACTGGACTCAACACCCCCTATTCACCGCCCAAGAATGTATCTGACTAGTCAGAATCTTAAATCCCATGTATTGATATCTCTCTGTAAGTCAGTCAAGTGGGTGTAAAGCGGCATAAACACAGCAGTGAAAAGCAGCTAAACCCCATTATAAAAAATAATTACTTTTAAAAACCCGTGAAGCAAAGACAATGAAAGAGAGAGAAATTCTTATAAAATTCGTTCAGGGGCTGTGATGCCACCTGGATTCACCATATCTAGACCCACACCTGATTGAGACATAAGGGTGGACACTCTTGGGGCTGAGAGGTTTGGTGAGATTGGGTGACCAAACGCAGACACTTTAAAGTAATACTGCGTGGTACCCATCCCATGGGTCCCAAATCTCCAGGTTCAAGGACATCTTCCTACATCGAAACCATGCATGAGAAACCCAGAAGAAGTTACACCGTGTGAACGGGAAAGGTTTCTAAAACGCACCTCATTTCTCATCTCCTTGTGCTCGGGTACGCCATTCCAGCCGCTTTACTAGCAATCTCCCACCTTGGAGAATCAGCACCTTTAACCTCCTGTTCCATACAGGTTTCAATTTGTCCTGACTATGTACGGGAAGAGGGAGAACCAATGAGAGACTAGCTCTAGGTGTTGGGACAGGCACAGGTCACTCTATTTTCCCATCAGGAAGAAGAATTAACCGCAAGCTCAGTCTGCTGACTGGAACCAGAATAGGGCCTGAAGGAATCCAGCGCTTTTGCGGCTAGCTCCCAAAAAAGCGAGTTGAAAAATGGAGCTCAGGGGCACTGCAACTCACAAACCTGCAGAGTTATAAATGTTAACTCTCGTCCACAAATAGATTGAGGGAAAGCAACGAAGAGGATTTGAACGCAAGGCAGAATGGCAGGAAACAGATTTCAGGAGGCAGATTCGAATCGCCTTTAAAGCACAGGAAAAGTGGGAAAACCTCGACAATGATGCCCTTGGCCAGAAAGGGCGTATGCGTTTTTTCCTGAATATATTCAGGAAAAAACGCATACGCCCTTTTTGGCCAACCAAGCAACCTGGAAAGGCAAATCAGGGCTACAAAGAAGTCTCGCTTCCCATCGGTCAAAAGGGCCATGCTGAATAAAGTGTCAAAACCAGAAATGCAGGAAAGGCCACGGAGAAACGGGAGCCTTGCTACGCTGATGGGCGGGATGTAAATTGCCAACAGCCACTCTGGAGAAGTGTACGGTGTGTCCTGAAACATTTACAAAACTCAGCTTAGAGAGCATAGGGCACTTCCACTCATGGGCGTATAAATTGGGAAAACTAAAAATCAGCAAGACACAAGCACCCCAAAGTTTAGGGCTGCTCTGTTGACAAGAACCTCCACCTTGTTACACCTTAAATATCCCACGAAAGAGAAAAATGGATAAAGAAGTTGTGGTCCTTATGTACAATGGAATATCACTCAGCCATGAAATCAACGTCATAAGGCTAGTAGCAGCATGATGAGTGGATTTAGGTACGACGATTCTATGTGAAATAAGTCACACAGAAAAAGACACTTATCATAAGATATCACTTATAGAGGGAATGTAAAAACCAATACCCTTGAACTGAATTACAAAACAGAACAGAGTCACACGGTTAGAAAACACACTATGGCTGCCTAACGGGAAAGGTGAGGTGGGGTGATGCATAAAACAAGGGTTTCAAATTAGCTCAGATACCGTTCCATAAACCCAATATGTAATAGAGAAGACCTACTCCTTGCTCAGGGAACTGGACTCAACACCCCCTATTCACCGCCCAATAATGTATCTGACTAATAAGAATCTTAAAACCTATGTATTGATATCTCTCTGTAAGTGAGTCAGGTGTGTGTAAAGCTGCATAAACACAGCAGTGAAAAGCAGCTAAACCCCATTATAAAACTCAATTAATTTTAAAAACCCGTGAAAGAAAGACAGTGAAAGAGAGAGAAATTCTTACAAAATTCGTTCAGGGGCTGTGATGCCACCTGGATTGACCATATCCAGACCTTGCATCTGATTGAGACATAAGGGTGGACACTCTTGCGGCTGAGAGGTTTGGTGAGGTTGGGTGAGTAAACGCAGACGCTTTAAAGTAATACTGCGTGGTACCCATCCCATGGGTCCCAAATCTCCAGCTTCAAGGGCATCTTCCTACATTGAAAATATGCATGAGAAACCCAGAAGACGGTACACCGAGTGATCGGAAAGGTTTCTAAAACGCACCTCATTTCTCATCTCCTTGTGCTCGGGTTCGCCATTCCAGCCGCTTTACTAGCAATCTCCCTCCTTAGAGAATCAGGACCTTTAACCTCCTGTTCCCTACAGGTTGCTATGTGTTCTGAGGATGAACGGGAAGAGGGGGAACCAATGAGAGACTAGCTCTAGGTGTTGGGACAGGCACAGGTCACTCTTTTTTCCCATCAGGAAGAAGAATTAACCACAAGCTCAGTCTGCCGCCCGGAAGCAGAATAGGGCTTAAAGCAATCCTGCGCTTTTGGGGCCAGCTCCCAAGAGAGCGAGTTGAAAAATGGAGCTCAGGGGCACTGCAATTCACAAACCTGCAGACGTATAAATGATAACTCTCGTCTACAAATATATTGAGGGAAGGCAACAACGAGGATTTGAAAGCAAGGCAGAATTGCAGGAAACAGATTTCAGGAGGCAGATTCGAATCGCCTTTAAAGCACAGGAAAAGCGGCAAAACCTCGACAATGATGCCCTTGGCCAAAAAGGGCGTATGCGTTTTTTCCTGAATATATTCAGGAAAAAACGCATACGCCCTTTTTGGCCAACCAAGCAACCTGGAAAGGCAAATCAGCGCTACAAAGAAGTCTCGCTTCCCATCGGTCAAAAGGGCCATGCTGAATAAAGGGTCAAAACCAGAAATGCAGGACAGGCCACGGAGAAACGGGAGCCTTGCTACGCTGATGGGCGGGATGTAAATTGCCAACAGCCACTCTGGAGAAGTGTACGGTGTGTCCTGAAACATTTACAAAACTCAGCTTAGAGAGCATAGGGCACTTCCACTCATGGGCGTATACATTGGGAAAACTAAAAATCAGCAAGACACAAGCACCCCAAAGTTTAGGGCTGCTCTGTTGACAAGAACCTCCACTTCGTTACACCTTAAATATCCCAGGAAAGAGAAAAATGGATAAAGATGTTGTGCTCCTTATGTACAATGGAATATCACTCAGCCATGAAATCAACGTCATAAGGCTAGTAGCAGCATGATGAGTGGATTTAGGTACGACGATTCTAAGTGAAATAAGTCACACAGAAAAAGACACTTATCATGAGATATCACTTATAGAGGGAATGTAAAAACCGCTACCCTTGAACTGAATTACAAAACAGAACAGAGTCACACGGTTAGAAAACACACTATGGCTGCCTAACGGGAAAGGTGAGGTGGGGTGATGCATAAAACAAGGGTTTCAAATTAGCTCAGATACCGTTCCATAAACCCAATACGTAATAGACAAGACCTACTCCTTGCTCAGGGAACTGGACTCAACACCCCCTATTCACCGCCCAAGAATATATCTGACTAGTAAGAATCTTAAAACCTATGTATTGATATCTCTCTGTAAGTGAGTCAAGTGGGTGTAAAGCTGCATAAACACAGCAGTGAAAAGCAGCTAAACCCCATTATAAAACTCAATTAATTTTAAAAACCCGTGAAACAAAGACAGTGAAAGAGAGAGAAATTCTTACAAAATTCGTTCAGGGGCTGTGATGCCACCTGGATTGACCATATCTAGACCCGCAGCTGATTGAGACATAAGGGTGGACACTCTTGGGGCTGAGAGGTTTGGTGAGGTTGGGTGAGCAAACGCAGACGCTTTAAAGTAATACTGCGTGGTACCCATCCCATGGATCCCAAATCTCCAGGTTCAAGGGCATCTTCCTACATCGAAAACATGCATGAGAAACCCAGAAGATGGTCCACCGAGTGATCAGGAAAGTTTTCTAAAACGCACCTCATTTCTCATCTCCTTGTGCTCGGGTTCGCCATTCCAGCCGCTTTACTAGCAATCTCCCTCCTTGGAGAATCAGCACCTTTAACCTCCTGTTCCATACAGGTTGCAATTTGTCCTGAGGATGAACGGGAAGAGGGGGAACCAATGAGAGACTAGCTCTAGGTGTTGGGACAGGCACAGGTCACTCTATTTTCCCATCAGGAAGAAGAATTAACCACAAGCTCAGTCTGCCGCCCGGAAGCAGAATAGGGCCTAAAGCAATCCTGCGCTTTTGCGGCCAGCTCCCAAGAGAGCGAGTTGAAAAATGGAGCTCAGGGGCACTGCAATTCACAAACCTGCAGACTTATAAATGATAACTCTCGTCTACAAATTTATTGAGGGAAGGCAACAAAGAGGATTTGAAAGCAAGGCAGAATGGCAGGAAACAGATTTCAGGAGGCAGATTCGAATCGCCTTTAAAGCACAGGAAAAGCGGCAAAACCTCGACAATGATGCCCTTGGCCAAAAAGGGCGTATGCGTTTTTTCCTGAATATATTCAGGAAAAAACGCATACGCCCTTTTTGGCCAACCAAGCAACCTGGAAAGGCAAATCAGCGCTACAAAGAAGTCTCGCTTCCCATCGGTCAAAAGGGCCATGCTGAATAAAGGGTCAAAACCAGAAATGCAGGACAGGCCACGGAGAAACGGGATCCTTGCTACGCTGATGGGCGGGATGTAAATTGCCAACAGCCACTCTGGAAAAGTGTACGGTGTGTCCTGAAACATTTACAAAACTCAGCTTAGAGAGCATAGGGCACTTCCACTCATGGGCGTATACATTGGGAAAACTAAAAATCAGCAAGACACAAGCACCCCAAAGTTTAGGGCTGCTCTGTTGACAAGAACCTCCACTTCGTTGCACCTTAAATATCCCAGGAAAGAGAAAAATGGATAAAGATGTTGTGCTCCTTATGTACAATGGAATATCACTCAGCCATGAAATCAACGTCATAAGGCTAGTAGCAGCATGATGAGTGGATTTAGGTACGACGATTCTAAGTGAAATAAGTCACACAGAAAAAGACACTTATCATAAGATATCACTTATAGAGGGAATGTAAAAACCGCTACGCTTGAACTGAATTACAAAACAGAACAGAGTCACACGGTTAGAAAACTCACTATGGCTGCTTAACGGGAAAGGTGAGGTGGGGTGATGCATAAAACAAGGGTTTCAAATTAGCTCAGATACCGTTCCATAAACCCAATACGTAATAGACAAGACCTACTCCTTGCTCAGTGAACTGGACTCAACACCCCCTATTCACCGCCCAAGAATGTATCTGACTAGTCAGAATCTTAAATCCCATGTATTGATATCTCTCTGTAAGTCAGTCAAGTGGGTGTAAAGCGGCATAAACACAGCAGTGAAAAGCAGCTAAACCCCATTATAAAAAATAATTACTTTTAAAAACCCGTGAAGCAAAGACAATGAAAGAGAGAGAAATTCTTATAAAATTCGTTCAGGGGCTGTGATGCCACCTGGATTCACCATATCTAGACCCACACCTGATTGAGACATAAGGGTGGACACTCTTGGGGCTGAGAGGTTTGGTGAGATTGGGTGACCAAACGCAGACACTTTAAAGTAATACTGCGTGGTACCCATCCCATGGGTCCCAAATCTCCAGGTTCAAGGGCATCTTCCTACATCGAAACCATGCATGAGAAACCCAGAAGAAGTTACACCGTGTGAACGGGAAAGGTTTCTAAAACGCACCTCATTTCTCATCTCCTTGTGCTCGGGTACGCCATTCCAGCCGCTTTACTAGCAATCTCCCACCTTGGAGAATCAGCACCTTTAACCTCCTGTTCCATACAGGTTTCAATTTGTCCTGACTATGTACGGGAAGAGGGAGAACCAATGAGAGACTAGCTCTAGGTGTTGGGACAGGCACAGGTCACTCTATTTTCCCATCAGGAAGAAGAATTAACCGCAAGCTCAGTCTGCTGACTGGAACCAGAATAGGGCCTGAAGGAATCCAGCGCTTTTGCGGCTAGCTCCCAAAAAAGCGAGTTGAAAAATGGAGCTCAGGGGCACTGCAACTCACAAACCTGCAGAGTTATAAATGTTAACTCTCGTCCACAAATAGATTGAGGGAAAGCAACGAAGAGGATTTGAACGCAAGGCAGAATTGCAGGAAACAAATTTCAGGAGGCAGATTCGAATCACCTTTAAAGCACAGGAAAAGTGGGAAAACCTCGACAATGATGCCCTTGGCCAAAAAGGGCGTATGCGTTTTTTCCTGAATATATTCAGGAAAAAACGCATACGCCCTTTTTGGCCAACCAAGCAACCTGGAAAGGCAAATCAGGGCTACAAAGAAGTCTCGCTTCCCATCGGTCAAAAGGGCCATGCTGAATAAAGTGTCAAAACCAGAAATGCAGGAAAGGCCACGGAGAAACGGGAGCCTTGCTACGCTGATGGGCGGGATGTAAATTGCCAACAGCCACTCTGGAGAAGTGTACGGTGTGTCCTGAAACATTTACAAAACTCAGCTTAGAGAGCATAGGGCACTTCCACTCATGGGCGTATAAATTGGGAAAACTAAAAATCAGCAAGACACAAACACCCCAAAGTTTAGGGCTGCTCTGTTGACAAGAACCTCCACTTTGTTACACCTTAAATATCTCACGAAAGAGAAAAATGGATAAAGAATTTGTGGTCCATATGTACAATGGAATATCACTCAGCCATGAAATCAACGTCATAAGGCTAGTAGCAGCATGATGAGTGGATTTAGGTACGACGATTCTATGTGAAATAAGTCACACAGAAAAAGACACTTATCATAAGATATCACTTATAGAGGGAATGTAAAAACCAATACCCTTGAACTGAATTACAAAACAGAACAGAGTCACACGGTTAGAAAACACACTATGGCTGCCTAACGGGAAAGGTGAGGTGGGGTGATGCATAAAACAAGGGTTTCAAATTAGCTCAGATACCGTTCCATAAACCCAATATGTAATAGAGAAGACCTACTCCTTGCTCAGGGAACTGGACTCAACACCCCCTATTCACCGCCCAATAATGTATCTGACTAATAAGAATCTTAAAACCTATGTATTGATATCTCTCTGTAAGTGAGTCAGGTGGGTGTAAAGCTGCATAAACACAGCAGTGAAAAGCAGCTAAACCCCATTATAAAACTCAATTAATTTTAAAAACCCGTGAAAGAAAGACAGTGAAAGAGAGAGAAATTCTTACAAAATTCGTTCAGGGGCTGTGATGCCACCTGGATTGACCATATCCAGACCTTGCATCTGATTGAGACATAAGGGTGGACACTCTTGCGGCTGAGAGGTTTGGTGAGGTTGGGTGAGTAAACGCAGACGCTTTAAAGTAATACTGCGTGGTACCCATCCCATGGGTCCCAAATCTCCAGCTTCAAGGGCATCTTCCTACATTGAAAATATGCATGAGAAACCCAGAAGACGGTACACCGAGTGATCGGAAAGGTTTCTAAAACGCACCTCATTTCTCATCTCCTTGTGCTCGGGTTCGCCATTCCAGCCGCTTTACTAGCAATCTCCCTCCTTAGAGAATCAGGACCTTTAACCTCCTGTTCCCTACAGGTTGCTATGTGTTCTGAGGATGAACGGGAAGAGGGGGAACCAATGAGAGACTAGCTCTAGGTGTTGGGACAGGCACAGGTCACTCTTTTTTCCCATCAGGAAGAAGAATTAACCACAAGCTCAGTCTGCCGCCCGGAAGCAGAATAGGGCTTAAAGCAATCCTGCGCTTTTGCGGCCAGCTCCCAAGAGAGCGAGTTGAAAAATGGAGCTCAGGGGCACTGCAATTCACAAACCTGCAGACGTATAAATGATAACTCTCGTCTACAAATATATTGAGGGAAGGCAACAACGAGGATTTGAAAGCAAGGCAGAATTGCAGGAAACAGATTTCAGGAGGCAGATTCGAATCGCCTTTAAAGCACAGGAAAAGCGGCAAAACCTCGACAATGATGCCCTTGGCCAAAAAGGGCGTATGCGTTTTTTCCTGAATATATTCAGGAAAAAACGCATACGCCCTTTTTGGCCAACCAAGCAACCTGGAAAGGCAAATCAGCGCTACAAAGAAGTCTCGCTTCCCATCGGTCAAAAGGGCCATGCTGAATAAAGGGTCAAAACCAGTAATGCAGGACAGGCCACGGAGAAACGGGAGACTTGCTACGCTGATGGGCGGGATGTAAATTGCCAACAGCCACTCTGGAGAAGTGTACGGTGTGTCCTGAAACATTTACAAAACTCAGCTTAGAGAGCATAGGGCACTTCCACTCATGGGCGTATACATTGGGAAAACTAAAAATCAGCAAGACACAAGCACCCCAAAGTTTAGGGCTGCTCTGTTGACAAGAACCTCCACTTCGTTACACCTTAAATATCCCAGGAAAGAGAAAAATGGATAAAGATGTTGTGCTCCTTATGTACAATGGAATATCACTCAGCCATGAAATCAACGTCATAAGGCTAGTAGCAGCATGATGAGTGGATTTAGGTACGACGATTCTAAGTGAAATAAGTCACACAGAAAAAGACACTTATCATGAGATATCACTTATAGAGGGAATGTAAAAACCGCTACCCTTGAACTGAATTACAAAACAGAACAGAGTCACACGGTTAGAAAACACACTATGGCTGCCTAACGGGAAAGGTGAGGTGGGGTGATGCATAAAACAAGGGTTTCAAATTAGCTCAGATACCGTTCCATAAACCCAATACGTAATAGACAAGACCTACTCCTTGCTCAGGGAACTGGACTCAACACCCCCTATTCACCGCCCAAGAATATATCTGACTAGTAAGAATCTTAAAACCTATGTATTGATATCTCTCTGTAAGTGAGTCAAGTGGGTGTAAAGCTGCATAAACACAGCAGTGAAAAGCAGCTAAACCCCATTATAAAACTCAATTAATTTTAAAAACCCGTGAAACAAAGACAGTGAAAGAGAGAGAAATTCTTACAAAATTCGTTCAGGGGCTCTGATGCCACCTGGATTGACCATATCTAGACCCGCAGCTGATTGAGACATAAGGGTGGACACTCTTGGGGCTGAGAGGTTTGGTGAGGTTGGGTGAGCAAACGCAGACGCTTTAAAGTAATACTGCGTGGTACCCATCCCATGGATCCCAAATCTCCAGGTTCAAGGGCATCTTCCTACATCGAAACCATGCATGAGAAACCCAGAAGAAGTTACACCGTGTGAACGGGAAAGGTTTCTAAAACGCACCTCATTTCTCATCTCCTTGTGCTCGGGTACGCCATTCCAGCCGCTTTACTAGCAATCTCCCACCTTGGAGAATCAGCACCTTTAACCTCCTGTTCCATACAGGTTTCAATTTGTCCTGACTATGTACGGGAAGAGGGAGAACCAATGAGAGACTAGCTCTAGGTGTTGGGACAGGCACAGGTCACTCTATTTTCCCATCAGGAAGAAGAATTAACCGCAAGCTCAGTCTGCTGACTGGAACCAGAATAGGGCCTGAAGGAATCCAGCGCTTTTGCGGCTAGCTCCCAAAAAAGCGAGTTGAAAAATGGAGCTCAGGGGCACTGCAACTCACAAACCTGCAGAGTTATAAATGTTAACTCTCGTCCACAAATAGATTGAGGGAAAGCAACGAAGAGGATTTGAACGCAAGGCAGAATGGCAGGAAACAGATTTCAGGAGGCAGATTCGAATCGCCTTTAAAGCACAGGAAAAGTGGGAAAACCTCGACAATGATGCCCTTGGCCAGAAAGGGCGTATGCGTTTTTTCCTGAATATATTCAGGAAAAAACGCATACGCCCTTTTTGGCCAACCAAGCAACCTGGAAAGGCAAATCAGGGCTACAAAGAAGTCTCGCTTCCCATCGGTCAAAAGGGCCATGCTGAATAAAGTGTCAAAACCAGAAATGCAGGAAAGGCCACGGAGAAACGGGAGCCTTGCTACGCTGATGGGCGGGATGTAAATTGCCAACAGCCACTCTGGAGAAGTGTACGGTGTGTCCTGAAACATTTACAAAACTCAGCTTAGAGAGCATAGGGCACTTCCACTCATGGGCGTATAAATTGGGAAAACTAAAAATCAGCAAGACACAAGCACCCCAAAGTTTAGGGCTGCTCTGTTGACAAGAACCTCCACCTTGTTACACCTTAAATATCCCACGAAAGAGAAAAATGGATAAAGAAGTTGTGGTCCTTATGTACAATGGAATATCACTCAGCCATGAAATCAACGTCATAAGGCTAGTAGCAGCATGATGAGTGGATTTAGGTACGACGATTCTATGTGAAATAAGTCACACAGAAAAAGACACTTATCATAAGATATCACTTATAGAGGGAATGTAAAAACCAATACCCTTGAAGTGAATTACAAAACAGAACAGAGTCACACGGTTAGAAAACACACTATGGCTGCCTAACGGGAAAGGTGAGGTGGGGTGATGCATAAAACAAGGGTTTCAAATTAGCTCAGATACCGTTCCATAAACCCAATATGTAATAGAGAAGACCTACTCCTTGCTCAGGGAACTGGACTCAACACCCCCTATTCACCGCCCAATAATGTATCTGACTAATAAGAATCTTAAAACCTATGTATTGATATCTCTCTGTAAGTGAGTCAGGTGGGTGTAAAGCTGCATAAACACAGCAGTGAAAAGCAGCTAAACCCCATTATAAAACTCAATTAATTTTAAAAACCCGTGAAAGAAAGACAGTGAAAGAGAGAGAAATTCTTACAAAATTCGTTCAGGGGCTGTGATGACACCTGGATTGACCATATCCAGACCTTGCATCTGATTGAGACATAAGGGTGGACACTCTTGCGGCTGAGAGGTTTGGTGAGGTTGGGTGAGTAAACGCAGACGCTTTAAAGTAATACTGCGTGGTACCCATCCCATGGGTCCCAAATCTCCATGTTCAAGGGCATCTTCCTACATTGAAAATATGCATGAGAAACCCAGAAGACGGTACACCGAGTGATCGGAAAGGTTTCTAAAACGCACCTCATTTCTCATCTCCTTGTGCTCGGGTTCGCCATTCCAGCCGCTTTACTAGCAATCTCCCTCCTTAGAGAATCAGGACCTTTAACCTCCTGTTCCCTACAGGTTGCAATTTGTCCTGAGGATGAACGGGAAGAGGGGGAACCAATGAGAGACTAGCTCTAGGTGTTGGGACAGGCACAGGTCACTCTTTTTTCCCATCAGGAAGAAGAATTAACCACAAGCTCAGTCTGCCGCCCGGAAGCAGAATAGGGCCTAAAGCAATCCTGCGCTTTTGCGGCCAGCTCCCAAGAGAGCGAGTTGAAAAATGGAGCTCAGGGGCACTGCAATTCACAAACCTGCAGACTTATAAATGATAACTCTCGTCTACAAATTTATTGAGGGAAGGCAACAAAGAGGATTTGAAAGCAAGGCAGAATGGCAGGAAACAGATTTCAGGAGGCAGATTCGAATCGCCTTTAAAGCACAGGAAAAGCGGCAAAACCTCGACAATGATGCCCTTGGCCAAAAAGGGCGTATGCGTTTTTTCCTGAATATATTCAGGAAAAAACGCATACGCCCTTTTTGGCCAACCAAGCAACCTGGAAAGGCAAATCAGCGCTACAAAGAAGTCTCGCTTCCCATCGGTCAAAAGGGCCATGCTGAATAAAGGGTCAAAACCAGAAATGCAGGACAGGCCACGGAGAAACGGGAGCCTTGCTACGCTGATGGGCGGGATGTAAATTGCCAACAGCCACTCTGGAGAAGTGTACGGTGTGTCCTGAAACATTTACAAAACTCAGCTTAGAGAGCATAGGGCACTTCCACTCATGGGCGTATACATTGGGAAAACTAAAAATCAGCAAGACACAAGCACCCCAAAGTTTAGGGCTGCTCTGTTGACAAGAACCTCCACTTCGTTACACCTTAAATATCCCAGGAAAGAGAAAAATGGATAAAGATGTTGTGCTCCTTATGTACAATGGAATATCACTCAGCCATGAAATCAACGTCATAAGGCTAGTAGCAGCATGATGAGTGGATTTAGGTACGACGATTCTAAGTGAAATAAGTCACACAGAAAAAGACACTTATCATGAGATATCACTTATAGAGGGAATGTAAAAACCGCTACCCTTGAACTGAATTACAAAACAGAACAGAGTCACACGGTTAGAAAACACACTATGGCTGCCTAACGGGAAAGGTGAGGTGGGGTGATGCATAAAACAAGGGTTTCAAATTAGCTCAGATACCGTTCCATAAACCCAATACGTAATAGACAAGACCTACTCCTTGCTCAGGGAACTGGACTCAACACCCCCTATTCACCGCCCAAGAATATATCTGACTAGTAAGAATCTTAAAACCTATGTATTGATATCTCTCTGTAAGTGAGTCAAGTGGGTGTAAAGCTGCATAAACACAGCAGTGAAAAGCAGCTAAACCCCATTATAAAACTCAATTAATTTTAAAAACCCGTGAAACAAAGACAGTGAAAGAGAGAGAAATTCTTACAAAATTCGTTCAGGGGCTGTGATGCCACCTGGATTGACCATATCTAGACCCGCTGCTGATTGAGACATAAGGGTGGACACTCTTGGGGCTGAGAGGTTTGGTGAGGTTGGGTGAGCAAACGCAGACGCTTTAAAGTAATACTGCGTGGTACCAATCCCATGGATCCCAAATCTCCAGGTTCAAGGGCATCTTCCTACATCGAAAACATGCATGAGAAACCCAGAAGATGGTCCACCGAGTGATCGGGAAAGTTTTCTAAAACGCACCTCATTTCTCATCTCCTTGTGCTCGGGTTCGCCATTCCAGCCGCTTTACTAGCAATCTCCCTCCTTGGAGAATCAGCACCTTTAACCTCCTGTTCCATACAGGTTGCAATTTGTCCTGAGGATGAACGGGAAGAGGGGGAACCAATGAGAGACTAGCTCTAGGTGTTGGGACAGGCACAGGTCACTCTTTTTTCCCATCAGGAAGAAGAATTAACCACAAGCTCAGTCTGCCGCCCGGAAGCAGAATAGGGCCTAAAGCAATCCTGCGCTTTTGCGGCCAGCTCCCAAGAGAGCGAGTTGAAAAATGGAGCTCAGGGGCACTGCAATTCACAAACCTGCAGACTTATAAATGATAACTCTCGTCTACAAATTTATTGAGGGAAGGCAACAAAGAGGATTTGAAAGCAAGGCAGAATGGCAGGAAACAGATTTCAGGAGGCAGATTCGAATCGCCTTTAAAGCACAGGAAAAGCGGCAAAACCTCGACAATGATGCCCTTGGCCAAAAAGGGCGTATGCGTTTTTTCCTGAATATATTCAGGAAAAAACGCATACGCCCTTTTTGGCCAACCAAGCAACCTGGAAAGGCAAATCAGCGCTACAAAGAAGTCTCGCTTCCCATCGGTCAAAAGGGCCATGCTGAATAAAGGGTCAAAACCAGAAATGCAGGACAGGCCACGGAGAAACGGGAGCCTTGCTACGCTGATGGGCGGGATGTAAATTGCCAACAGCCACTCTGGAGAAGTGTACGGTGTGTCCTGAAACATTTACAAAACTCAGCTTAGAGAGCATAGGGCACTTCCACTCATGGGCGTATACATTGGGAAAACTAAAAATCAGCAAGACACAAGCACCCCAAAGTTTAGGGCTGCTCTGTTGACAAGAACCTCCACTTCGTTACACCTTAAATATCCCAGGAAAGAGAAAAATGGATAAAGATGTTGTGCTCCTTATGTACAATGGAATATCACTCAGCCATGAAATCAACGTCATAAGGCTAGTAGCAGCATGATGAGTGGATTTAGGTACGACGATTCTAAGTGAAATAAGTCACACAGAAAAAGACACTTATCATGAGATATCACTTATAGAGGGAATGTAAAAACCGCTACCCTTGAACTGAATTACAAAACAGAACAGAGTCACACGGTTAGAAAACACACTATGGCTGCCTAACGGGAAAGGTGAGGTGGGGTGATGCATAAAACAAGGGTTTCAAATTAGCTCAGATACCGTTCCATAAACCCAATACGTAATAGACAAGACCTACTCCTTGCTCAGGGAACTGGACTCAACACCCCCTATTCACCGCCCAAGAATATATCTGACTAGTAAGAATCTTAAAACCTATGTATTGATATCTCTCTGTAAGTGAGTCAAGTGGGTGTAAAGCTGCATAAACACAGCAGTGAAAAGCAGCTAAACCCCATTATAAAACTCAATTAATTTTAAAAACCCGTGAAACAAAGACAGTGAAAGAGAGAGAAATTCTTACAAAATTCGTTCAGGGGCTGTGATGCCACCTGGATTGACCATATCTAGACCCGCAGCTGATTGAGACATAAGGGTGGACACTCTTGGGGCTGAGAGTTTTGGTGAGGTTGGGTGAGCAAACACAGACGCTTTAAAGTAATACTGTGTGGTACCCATCCCATGGGTCCCAAATCTCCAGGTTCAAGGGCATCTTCCTACATCGAAAACATGCATGAGAAACCCAGAAGATGGTCCACCGAGTGATCGGGAAAGGTTTCTAAAACGCACCTCATTTCTCATCTCCTTGTGCTCGGGTTCGCCATTCCAGCCGCTTTACTAGCAATCTCCCTCCTTGGAGAATCAGCACCTTTAACCTCCTGTTCCATACAGGTTGCAATTTGTCCTGAGGATGAACGGGAAGAGGGGGAACCAATGAGAGACTAGCTCTAGGTGTTGGGACAGGCACAGGTCACTCTTTTTTCCCATCAGGAAGAAGAATTAACCACAAGCTCAGTCTGCCGCCCGGAAGCAGAATAGGGCCTAAAGCAATCCTGCGCTTTTGCGGCCAGCTCCCAAGAGAGCGAGTTGAAAAATGGAGCTCAGGGGCACTGCAATTCACAAACCTGCAGACTTATAAATGCTAACTCTCGTCTACAAATTTATTGAGGGAAGGCAACAAAGAGGATTTGAAAGCAAGGCAGAATGGCAGGAAACAGATTTCAGGAGGCAGATTCGAATCGCCTTTAAAGCACAGGAAAAGCGGCAAAACCTCGACAATGATGCCCTTGGCCAAAAAGGGCGTATGCGTTTTTTCCTGAATATATTCAGGAAAAAACGCATACGCCCTTTTTGGCCAACCAAGCAACCTGGAAAGGCAAATCAGCGCTACAAAGAAGTCTCGCTTCCCATCGGTCAAAAGGGCCATGCTGAATAAAGGGTCAAAACCAGAAATGCAGGACAGGCCACGGAGAAACGGGAGCCTTGCTACGCTGATGGGCGGGATGTAAATTGCCAACAGCCACTCTGGAGAAGTGTACGGTGTGTCCTGAAACATTTACAAAACTCAGCTTAGAGAGCATAGGGCACTTCCACTCATGGGCGTATACATTGGGAAAACTAAAAATCAGCAAGACACAAGCACCCCAAAGTTTAGGGCTGCTCTGTTGACAAGAACCTCCACTTCGTTGCACCTTAAATATCCCAGGAAAGAGAAAAATGGATAAAGATGTTGTGCTCCTTATGAACAATGGAATATCACTCAGCCATGAAATCAACGTCATAAGGCTAGTAGCAGCATGATGAGTGGATTTAGGTACGACGATTCTAAGTGAAATAAGTCACACAGAAAAAGACACTTATCATAAGATATCACTTATAGAGGGAATGTAAAAACCGCTACGCTTGAACTGAATTACAAAACAGAACAGAGTCACACGGTTAGAAAACTCACTATGGCTGCTTAACGGGAAAGGTGAGGTGGGGTGATGCATAAAACAAGGGTTTCAAATTAGCTCAGATACCGTTCCATAAACCCAATACGTAATAGACAAGACCTACTCCTTGCTCAGTGAACTGGACTCAACACCCCCTATTCACCGCCCAAGAATGTATCTGACTAGTCAGAATCTTAAATCCCATGTATTGATATCTCTCTGTAAGTCAGTCAAGTGGGTGTAAAGCGGCATAAACACAGCAGTGAAAAGCAGCTAAACCCCATTATAAAAAAAAATTACTTATAAAAACCCGTGAAGCAAAGACAATGAAAGAGAGAGAAATTCTTATAAAATTCGTTCAGGGGCTGTGATGCCACCTGGATTCACCATATCTAGACCCACACCTGATTGAGACATAAGGGTGGAAACTCTTGGGGCTGAGAGGTTTGGTGAGATTGGGTGACCAAACGCAGACACTTTAAAGTAATACTGCGTGGTACCCATCCCATGGGTCCCAAATCTCCAGGTTCAAGGGCATCTTCCTACATCGAAACCATGCATGAGAAACCCAGAAGAAGTTACACCGTGTGAACGGGAAAGGTTTCTAAATCGCACCTCATTTCTCATCTCCTTGTGCTCGGGTACGCCATTCCAGCCGCTTTACTAGCAATCTCCCACCTTGGAGAATCAGCACCTTTAACCTCCTGTTCCATACAGGTTTCAATTTGTCCTGACTATGTACGGGAAGAGGGAGAACCAATGAGAGACTAGCTCTAGGTGTTGGGACAGGCACAGGTCACTCTATTTTCCCATCAGGAAGAAGAATTAACCGCAAGCTCAGTCTGCTGACTGGAACCAGAATAGGGCCTGAAGGAATCCAGCGCTTTTGCGGCTAGCTCCCAAAAAAGCGAGTTGAAAAATGGAGCTCAGGGGCACTGCAACTCACAAACCTGCAGAGTTATAAATGTTAACTCTCGTCCACAAATAGATTGAGGGAAAGCAACGAAGAGGATTTGAACGCAAGGCAGAATTGCAGGAAACAAATTTCACGAGGCAGATTCGAATCACCTTTAAAGCACAGGAAAAATGGGAAAACCTCGACAATGATGCCCTTGGCCAAAAAGGGCGAATGCGTTTTTTCCTGAATATATTCAGGAAAAAACGCATACGCCCTTTTTGGCCAACCAAGCAACCTGGAAAGGCAAATCAGGGCTACAAAGAAGTCTCGCTTCCATTCGGTCAAAAGGGCCATGCTGAATAAAGTGTCAAAACCAGAAATGCAGGAAAGGCCACGGAGAAACGGGAGCCTTGCTACGCTGATGGGCGGGATGTAAATTGCCAACAGCCACTCTGGAGAAGTGTACGGTGTGTCCTGAAACATTTACAAAACTCAGTTTAGAGAGCATAGGGCACTTCCACTCATGGGCGTATAAATTGGGAAAACTAAAAATCAGCAAGACACAAACACCCCAAAGTTTAGGGCTGCTCTGTTGACAAGAACCTCCACTTTGTTACACCTTAAATATCTCACGAAAGAGAAAAATGGATAAAGAAGTTGTGGTCCATATGTACAATGGAATATCACTCAGCCATGAAATCAACGTCATAAGGCTAGTAGCAGCATGATGAGTGGATTTAGGTACGACGATTCTAAGTGAAATAAGTCACACAGAAAAAGACACTTATCATAAGATATCACTTATAGAGGGAATGTAAAAACCAATACCCTTGAACTGAATTACAAAACAGAACAGAGTCACACGGTTAGAAAACACACTATGGCTGCCTAACGGGAAAGGTGAGGTGGGGTGATGCATAAAACAAGGGTTTCAAATTAGCTCAGATACCGTTCCATAAACCCAATACGTAATAGACAAGACCTACTCCTTGCTCAGGGAACTGGACTCAACACCCCCTATTCACCGCCCAAGAATATATCTGACTAGTAAGAATCTTAAAACCTATGTATTGATATCTCTCTGTAAGTGAGTCAAGTGGGTGTAAAGCTGCATAAACACAGCAGTGAAAAGCAGCTAAACCCCATTATAAAACTCAATTAATTTTAAATACCCGTGAAACAAAGACAGTGAAAGAGAGAGAAATTCTTACAAAATTCGTTCAGGGGCTGTGATGCCACCTGGATTGACCATATCTAGACCCGCAGCTGATTGAGACATAAGGATGGACACTCTTGGGGCTGAGAGGTTTGGTGAGGTTGGGTGAGCAAACGCAGACGCTTTAAAGTAATACTGCGTGGTACCCATCCCATGGGTCCCAAATCTCCAGGTTCAAGGGCATCTTCCTACATCGAAAACATGCATGAGAAACCCAGAAGATGGTCCACCGAGTGATCGGGAAAGTTTTTTAAAACGCACCTCATTTCTCATCTCCTTGTGCTCGGGTTCGCCATTCCAGCCGCTTTACTAGCAATCTCCCTCCTTGGAGAATCAGCACCTTTAACCTCCTGTTCCATACAGGTTGCAATTTGTCCTGAGGATGAACGGGAAGAGGGGGAACCAATGAGAGACTAGCTCTAGGTGTTGGGACAGGCACAGGTCACTCTTTTTTCCCATCAGGAAGAAGAATTAACCACAAGCTCAGTCTGCCGCCCGGAAGCAGAATAGGGCCTAAAGCAATCCTGCGCTTTTGCGGCCAGCTCCCAAGAGAGCGAGTTGAAAAATGGAGCTCAGGGGCACTGCAATTCACAAACCTGCAGACTTATAAATGATAACTCTCGTCTACAAATTGATTGAGGGAAGGCAACAAAGAGGATTTGAAAGCAAGGCAGAATGGCAGGAAACAGATTTCAGGAGGCAGATTCGAATCGCCTTTAAAGCACAGGAAAAACGGCAAAACCTCGACAATGATGCCCTTGGCCAAAAAGGGCGTATGCGTTTATTCCTGAATATATTCAGGAAAAAACGCATACGCCCTTTTTGGCCAACCAAGCAACCTGGAAAGGCAAATCAGCGCTACAAAGAAGTCTCGCTTCCCATCGGTCAAAAGGGCCATGCTGAATAAAGTGTCAAAACCAGAAATGCAGGACAGGCCACGGAGAAACGGGAGCCTTGCTACGCTGATGGGCGGGATGTAAATTGCCAACAGCCACTCTGGAGAAGTGTACGGTGTGTCCTGAAACATTTACAAAACTCAGCTTAGAGAGCATAGGGCACTTCCACTCATGGGCGTATACATTGGGAAAACTAAAAATCAGCAAGACACAAGCACCCCAAAGTTTAGGGCTGCTCTGTTGACAAGAACCTCCACTTCGTTACACCTTAAATATCCCAGGAAAGAGAAAAATGGATAAAGATGTTGTGCTCCTTATGTACAATGGAATATCACTCAGCCATGAAATCAACGTCATAAGGCTAGTAGCAGCATGATGAGTGGATTTAGGTACGACGATTCTAATTGAAATAAGTCACACAGAAAAAGACACTTATCATGAGATATCACTTATACAGGGAATGTAAAAACCGCTACCCTTGAACTGAATTACAAAACAGAACAGAGTCACACGGTTAGAAAACACACTATGGCTGCCTAACGGGAAAGGTGAGGTGGGGTGATGCATAAAACAAGGGTTTCAAATTAGCTCAGATACCGTTCCATAAACCCAATATGTAATAGACAAGACCTACTCCTTGCTCAGGGAACTGGACTCAACACCCCCTATTCACCGCCCAAGAATATATCTGACTAGTAATAATCTTAAAACTTATGTATTGATATCTCTCTGTAAGTGAGTCAAGTGGGTGTAAAGCTGCATAAACACAGCAGTGAAAAGCAGCTAAACCCCATTATAAAACTCAATTAATTTTAAAAACCCGTGAAACAAAGACAGTGAAAGAGAGAGAAATTCTTACAAAATTCGTTCAGGGGCTGTGATGCCACCTGGATTGACCATATCTAGACCTGCAGCTGATTGAGACATAAGGGTGGACACTCTTGGGGCTGAGAGGTTTGGTGAGGTTGGGTGAGCAAACACAGACGCTTTAAAGTAATACTGCGTGGTACCCATCCCATGGGTCCCAAATCTCCAGGTTCAAGGGCATCTTCCTACATCGAAAACATGCATGAGAAACCCAGAAGATGGTCCACCGAGTGATCGGGAAAGGTTTCTAAAACTCACCTCATTTCTCATCTCCATGTGCTCGGGTTCGCCATTCCAGCCGCTTTACTAGCAATCTCCCTCCTTGGAGAATCAGCACCTTTAACCTCCTGTTCCATACAGGTTGCAATTTGTCCTAAGGATGAACGGGAAGAGGGGGAACCAATGAGAGACTAGCTCTAGGTGTTGGGACAGGCACAGGTCACTCTATTTTCCCATCAGGAAGAAGAATTAACCACAAGCTCAGTCTGCCGCCCGGAAGCAGAATAGGGCCTAAAGCAATCCTGCGCTTTTGCGGCCAGCTCCCAAGAGAGCGAGTTGAAAAATGGAGCTCAGGGGCACTGCAATTCACAAACCTGCAGACTTATAAATGATAACTCTCGTCTACAAATATATTGAGGGAAGGCAACGACGAGGATTTGAAAGCAAGGCAGAATTGCAGGAAACAGATTTCAGGAGGCAGATTCGAATCGCATTTAAAGCACAGGAAAAGCGGCAAAACCTCGACAATGATGCCCTTGGCCAAAAAGGGCGTATGCGTTTTTTCCTGAATATATTCAGGAAAAAACGCATACGCCCTTTTTGGCCAACCAAGCAACCTGGAAAGGCAAATCAGCGCTACAAAGAAGTCTCGCTTCCCATCGGTCAAAAGGGCCATGCTGAATAAAGGGTCAAAACCAGAAATGCAGGACAGGCCACGGAGAAACGGGAGCCTTGCTACGCTGATGGGCGGGATGTAAATTGCCAACAGCCACTCTGGAGAAGTGTACGGTGTGTCCTGAAACATTTACAAAACTCAGCTTAGAGAGCATAGGGCACTTCCACTCATGGGCGTATACATTGGGAAAACTAAAAATCAGCAAGACACAAGCACCCCAAAGTTTAGGGCTGCTCTGTTGACAAGAACCTCCACTTCGTTACACCTTAAATATTCCAGGAAAGACAAAAATGGATAAAGATGTTGTGCTCCTTATGTACAATGGAATATCACTCAGCCATGAAATCAACGTCATAAGGCTAGTAGCAGCATGATGAGTGGATTTAGGTACGACGATTCTAATTGAAATAAGTCACACAGAAAAAGACACTTATCATGAGATATCACTTATACAGGGAATGTAAAAACCGCTACCCTTGAACTGAATTACAAAACAGAACAGAGTCACACGGTTAGAAAACACACTATGGCTGCCTAACGGGAAAGGTGAGGTGGGGTGATGCATAAAACAAGGGTTTCAAATTAGCTCAGATACCGTTCCATAAACCCAATACGTAATAGACAAGACCTACTCCTTGCTCAGGGAACTGGACTCAACACCCCCTATTCACCACCCAAGAATATATCTGACTAGTAAGAATCTTAAAACCTATGTATTGATATCTCTCTGTAAGTGAGTCAAGTGGGTGTAAAGCTGCATAAACACAGCAGTGAAAAGCAGCTAAACCCCATTATAAAACTCAATTAATTTTAAAAACCCGTGAAACAAAGACAGTGATAGAGAGAGAAATTCTTACAAAATTCGTTCAGGGGCTGTGATGCCACCTGGATTGACCATATCTAGACCCGCAGCTGATTGAGACATAAGGGTGGACACTCTTGGGGCTGAGAGGTTTGGTGAGGTTGGGTGAGCAAACGCAGACGCTTTAAAGTAATACTGCGTGGTACCCATCCCATGGTTCCCAAATCTCCAGGTTCAAGTGCATCTTCCTACATCGAAAACATGCATGAGAAACCCAGAAGATGGTCCACCGAGTGATCGGGAAAGTTTTCTAAAACGCACCTCATTTCTCATCTCCTTGTGCTCGGGTTCGCCATTCCAGCCGCTTTACTAGCAATCTCCCTCCTTGGAGAATCAGCACCTTTAACCTCCTGTTCCATACAGGTTGCAATTTGTCCTGAGGATGAACGGGAAGAGGGGGAACCAATGAGAGACTAGCTCTACGTGTTGGGACAGGCACAGGTCACTCTTTTTTCCCATCAGGAAGAAGAATTAACCACAAGCTCAGTCTGCCGCCCGGAAGCAGAATAGGGCCTAAAGCAATCCTGCGCTTTTGCGGCCAGCTCCCAAGAGAGCGAGTTGAAAAATGGAGCTCAGGGGCACTGCAATTCACAAACCTGCAGACTTATAAATGATAACTCTCGTCTACAAATTGATTGAGGGAAGGCAACAAAGAGGATTTGAAAGCAAGGCAGAATGGCAGGAAACAGATTTCAGGAGGCAGATTCGAATCGCCTTTAAAGCACAGGAAAAGCGGCAAAACCTCGACAATGATGCCCTTGGCCAAAAAGGGCGTATGCGTTTTTTCCTGAATATATTCAGGAAAAAACGCATACGCCCTTTTTGGCCAACCAAGCAACCTGGAAAGGCAAATCAGCGCTACAAAGAAGTCTCGCTTCCCATCGGTCAAAACGGCCATGCTGAATAAAGTGTCAAAACCAGAAATGCAGGACAGGCCACGGAGAAACGGGAGCCTTGCTACGCTGATGGGCGGGATTTAAATTGCCAACAGCCACTCTGGAGAAGTGTACGGTGTGTCCTGAAACATTTACAAAACTCAGCTTAGAGAGCATAGGGCACTTCCACTCATGGGCGTATAAATTGGGAAAAGTAAAAATCAGCAAGACACAAGCACCCCAAAGTTTAGGGCTGCTCTGTTGACAAGAATCTCCACATCGTTACACCTTAAATATCCCAGGAAAGAGAAAAATGGATAAAGAAGTTGTGGTCCTTATGTACAATGGAACATCACTCAGCCATGAAATCAACGTCATAAGGCTAGTAGCAGCATGATGAGTGGATTTAGGTACGACGATTCTAAGTCAAATAAGTCACACAGAAAAAGACACTTATCATAAGATATCACTTATAGAGGGAATGTAAAAACCGCTACCCTTGAACTGAATTACAAAACAGAACAGAGTCACACGGTTAGAAAACACACTATGGCTGCCTAACGGGAAAGGTGAGGTGGGGTGATGCATAAAACAAGGGTTTCAAATTAGCTCAGATACCGTTCCATAAACCCAATACGTAATAGACAAGACCTACTCCTTGCTCAGGGAACTGGACTCAACACCCCCTATTCACCGCCCAAGAATATATCTGACTAGTAAGAATCTTAAAACCTATGTATTGATATCTCTCTGTAAGTGAGTCAAGTGGGTGTAAAGCTGCATAAACACAGCAGTGAAAAGCAGCTAAACCCCATTATAAAACTCAATTAATTTTAAATACCCGTGAAACAAAGACAGTGAAAGAGAGAGAAATTCTTACAAAATTCGTTCAGGGGCTGTGATGCCACCTGGATTGACCATATCTAGACCCGCAGCTGATTGAGACATAAGGGTGGACACTCTTGGGGCTGAGAGGTTTGGTGAGGTTGGGTGAGCAAACGCAGACGCTTTAAAGTAATACTGCGTGGTACCCATCCCATGGGTCCCAAATCTCCAGGTTCAAGGGCATCTTCCTACATCGAAAACATGCATGAGAAACCCAGAAGATGGTCCACCGAGTGATCGGGAAAGTTTTTTAAAACGCACCTCATTTCTCATCTCCTTGTGCTCGGGTTCGCCATTCCAGCCGCTTTACTAGCAATCTCCCTCCTTGGAGAATCAGCACCTTTAACCTCCTGTTCCATACAGGTTGCAATTTGTCCTGAGGATGAACGGGAAGAGGGGGAACCAATGAGAGACTAGCTCTACGTGTTGGGACAGGCACAGGTCACTCTTTTTTCCCATCAGGAAGAAGAATTAACCACAAGCTCAGTCTGCCGCCCGGAAGCAGAATAGGGCCTAAAGCAATCCTGCGCTTTTGCGGCCAGCTCCCAAGAGAGCGAGTTGAAAAATGGAGCTCAGGGGCACTGCAATTCACAAACCTGCAGACTTATAAATGATAACTCTCGTCTACAAATTGATTGAGGGAAGGCAACAAAGAGGATTTGAAAGCAAGGCAGAATGGCAGGAAACAGATTTCAGGAGGCAGATTCGAATCGCCTTTAAAGCACAGGAAAAGCGGCAAAACCTCGACAATGATGCCCTTGGCCAAAAAGGGCGTATGCGTTTATTCCTGAATATATTCAGGAAAAAACGCATACGCCCTTTTTGGCCAACCAAGCAACCTGGAAAGGCAAATCAGCGCTACAAAGAAGTCTCGCTTCCCATCGGTCAAAAGGGCCATGCTGAATAAAGTGTCAAAACCAGAAATGCAGGACAGGCCACGGAGAAACGGGAGCCTTGCTACGCTGATGGGCGGGATGTAAATTGCCAACAGCCACTCTGGAGAAGTGTACGGTGTGTCCTGAAACATTTACAAAACTCAGCTTAGAGAGCATAGGGCACTTCCACTCATGGGCGTATACATTGGGAAAACTAAAAATCAGCAAGACACAAGCACCCCAAAGTTTAGGGCTGCTCTGTTGACAAGAACCTCCACTTCGTTACACCTTAAATATCCCAGGAAAGAGAAAAATGGATAAAGATGTTGTGCTCCTTATGTACAATGGAATATCACTCAGCCATGAAATCAACGTCATAAGGCTAGTAGCAGCATGATGAGTGGATTTAGGTACGACGATTCTAATTGAAATAAGTCACACAGAAAAAGACACTTATCATGAGATATCACTTATACAGGGAATGTAAAAACCGCTACCCTTGAACTGAATTACAAAACAGAACAGAGTCACACGGTTAGAAAACACACTATGGCTGCCTAACGGGAAAGGTGAGGTGGGGTGATGCATAAAACAAGGGTTTCAAATTAGCTCAGATACCGTTCCATAAACCCAATATGTAATAGACAAGACCTACTCCTTGCTCAGGGAACTGGACTCAACACCCCCTATTCACCGCCCAAGAATATATCTGACTAGTAATAATCTTAAAACTTATGTATTGATATCTCTCTGTAAGTGAGTCAAGTGGGTGTAAAGCTGCATAAACACAGCAGTGAAAAGCAGCTAAACCCCATTATAAAACTCAATTAATTTTAAAAACCCGTGAAACAAAGACAGTGAAAGAGAGAGAAATTCTTACAAAATTCGTTCAGGGGCTGTGATGCCACCTGGATTGACCATATCTAGACCTGCAGCTGATTGAGACATAAGGGTGGACACTCTTGGGGCTGAGAGGTTTGGTGAGGTTGGGTGAGCAAACACAGACGCTTTAAAGTAATACTGCGTGGTACCCATCCCATGGGTCCCAAATCTCCAGGTTCAAGGGCATCTTCCTACATCGAAAACATGCATGAGAAACCCAGAAGATGGTCCACCGAGTGATCGGGAAAGGTTTCTAAAACGCACCTCATTTCTCATCTCCATGTGCTCGGGTTCGCCATTCCAGCCGCTTTACTAGCAATCTCCCTCCTTGGAGAATCAGCACCTTTAACCTCCTGTTCCATACAGGTTGCAATTTGTCCTGAGGATGAACGGGAAGAGGGGGAACCAATGAGAGACTAGCTCTAGGTGTTGGGACAGGCACAGGTCACTCTATTTTCCCATCAGGAAGAAGAATTAACCACAAGCTCAGTCTGCCGCCCGGAAGCAGAATAGGGCCTAAAGCAATCCTGCGCTTTTGCGGCCAGCTCCCAAGAGAGCGAGTTGAAAAATGGAGCTCAGGGGCACTGCAATTCACAAACCTGCAGACTTATAAATGATAACTCTCGTCTACAAATATATTGAGGGAAGGCAACGACGAGGATTTGAAAGCAAGGCAGAATTGCAGGAAACAGATTTCAGGAGGCAGATTCGAATCGCCTTTAAAGCACAGGAAAAGCGGCAAAACCTCGACAATGATGCCCTTGGCCAAAAAGGGCGTATGCGTTTTTTCCTGAATATATTCAGGAAAAAACGCATACGCCCTTTTTGGCCAACCAAGCAACCTGGAAAGGCAAATCAGCGCTACAAAGAAGTCTCGCTTCCCATCGGTCAAAAGGGCCATGCTGAATAAAGGGTCAAAACCAGAAATGCAGGACAGGCCACAGAGAAACGGGAGCCTTGCTACGCTGATGGGCGGGATGTAAATTGCCAACAGCCACTCTGGAGAAGTGTACGGTGTGTCCTGAAACATTTACAAAACTCAGCTTAGAGAGCATAGGGCACTTCCACTCATGGGCGTATACATTGGGAAAACTAAAAATCAGCAAGACACAAGCACCCCAAAGTTTAGGGCTGCTCTGTTGACAAGAACCTCCACTTCGTTACACCTTAAATATTCCAGGAAAGACAAAAATGGATAAAGATGTTGTGCTCCTTATGTACAATGGAATATCACTCAGCCATGAAATCAACGTCATAAGGCTAGTAGCAGCATGATGAGTGGATTTAGGTACGACGATTCTAATTGAAATAAGTCACACAGAAAAAGACACTTATCATGAGATATCACTTATACAGGGAATGTAAAAACCGCTACCCTTGAACTGAATTACAAAACAGAACAGAGTCACACGGTTAGAAAACACACTATGGCTGCCTAACGGGAAAGGTGAGGTGGGGTGATGCATAAAACAAGGGTTTCAAATTAGCTCAGATACCGTTCCATAAACCCAATACGTAATAGACAAGACCTACTCCTTGCTCAGGGAACTGGACTCAACACCCCCTATTCACCACCCAAGAATATATCTGACTAGTAAGAATCTTAAAACCTATGTATTGATATCTCTCTGTAAGTGAGTCAAGTGGGTGTAAAGCTGCATAAACACAGCAGTGAAAAGCAGCTAAACCCCATTATAAAACTCAATTAATTTTAAAAACCCGTGAAACAAAGACAGTGATAGAGAGAGAAATTCTTACAAAATTCGTTCAGGGGCTGTGATGCCACCTGGATTGACCATATCTAGACCCGCAGCTGATTGAGACATAAGGGTGGACACTCTTGGGGCTGAGAGGTTTGGTGAGGTTGGGTGAGCAAACGCAGACGCTTTAAAGTAATACTGCGTGGTACCCATCCCATGGTTCCCAAATCTCCAGGTTCAAGTGCATCTTCCTACATCGAAAACATGCATGAGAAACCCAGAAGATGGTCCACCGAGTGATCGGGAAAGTTTTCTAAAACGCACCTCATTTCTCATCTCCTTGTGCTCGGGTTCGCCATTCCAGCCGCTTTACTAGCAATCTCCCTCCTTGGAGAATCAGCACCTTTAACCTCCTGTTCCATACAGGTTGCAATTTGTCCTGAGGATGAACGGGAAGAGGGGGAACCAATGAGAGACTAGCTCTACGTGTTGGGACAGGCACAGGTCACTCTTTTTTCCCATCAGGAAGAAGAATTAACCACAAGCTCAGTCTGCCGCCCGGAAGCAGAATAGGGCCTAAAGCAATCCTGCGCTTTTGCGGCCAGCTCCCAAGAGAGCGAGTTGAAAAATGGAGCTCAGGGGCACTGCAATTCACAAACCTGCAGACTTATAAATGATAACTCTCGTCTACAAATTGATTGAGGGAAGGCAACAAAGAGGATTTGAAAGCAAGGCAGAATGGCAGGAAACAGATTTCAGGAGGCAGATTCGAATCGCCTTTAAAGCACAGGAAAAGCGGCAAAACCTCGACAATGATGCCCTTGGCCAAAAAGGGCGTATGCGTTTTTTCCTGAATATATTCAGGAAAAAACGCATACGCCCTTTTTCGCCAACCAAGCAACCTGGAAAGGCAAATCAGCGCTACAAAGAAGTCTCGCTTCCCATCGGTCAAAACGGCCATGCTGAATAAAGTGTCAAAACCAGAAATGCAGGACAGGCCACGGAGAAACGGGAGCCTTGCTACGCTGATGGGCGGGATTTAAATTGCCAACAGCCACTCTGGAGAAGTGTACGGTGTGTCCTGAAACATTTACAAAACTCAGCTTAGAGAGCATAGGGCACTTCCACTCATGGGCGTATAAATTGGGAAAAGTAAAAATCAGCAAGACACAAGCACCCCAAAGTTTAGGGCTGCTCTGTTGACAAGAATCTCCACATCGTTACACCTTAAATATCCCAGGAAAGAGAAAAATGGATAAAGAAGTTGTGGTCCTTATGTACAATGGAACATCACTCAGCCATGAAATCAACGTCATAAGGCTAGTAGCAGCATGATGAGTGGATTTAGGTACGACGATTCTAAGTCAAATAAGTCACACAGAAAAAGACACTTATCATAAGATATCACTTATAGAGGGAATGTAAAAACCGCTACCCTTGAACTGAATTACAAAACAGAACAGAGTCACACGGTTAGAAAACACACTATGGCTGCCTAACGGGAAAGGTGAGGTGGGGTGATGCATAAAACAAGGGTTTCAAATTAGCTCAGATACCGTTCCATAAACCCAATAAGTAATAGACAAGACCTACTCCTTGCTCAGGGAACTGGACTCAACACCCCCTATTCACCGCCCAAGATTATATCTGACTAGTAAGAATCTTAAAACCTATGTATTGATATCTCTCTGTAAGTGAGTCAAGTGGGTGTAAAGCTGCATAAACACAGCAGTGAAAAGCAGCTAAACCCCATTATAAAACTCAATTAATTTTAAAAACCCGTGAAACAGAGACAGTGAAAGAGAGAGAAATTCTTACAAAATTCGTTCAGGGGCTGTGATGCCACCTGGATTGACCATATCTAGACCTGCAGCTGATTGAGACATAAGGGTGGACACTCTTGGGGCTGAGAGGTTTGGTGAGGTTGGGTGAGCAAACGCAGACGCTTTAAAGTAATACTGCGTGGTACCCATCCCATGGGTCCCAAATCTCCAGGTTCAAGGGCATCTTCCTACATCGAAAACATGCATGAGAAACCCAGAAGATGGTCCACCGAGTGATCAGGAAAGGTTTCTAAAACACACCTCATTTCTCATCTCCTTGTGCTCGGGTTCGCCATTCCAGCCGCTTTACTAGCAATCTCCCTCCTTGGAGAATCAGCACCTTTAACCTCCTGTTCCATACAGGTTGCAATTTGTCCTGAGGATGAACGGGAAGAGGGGGAACCAATGAGAGACTAGCTCTAGGTGTTGGGACAGGCACAGGTCACTCTTTTTTCCCATCAGGAAGAAGAATTAACCACAAGCTCAGTCTGCCGCCCGGAAGCAGAATAGGGCTTAAAGCAATCCTGCGCTTTTGCGGCCAGCTCCCAAGAGAGCGAGTTGAAAAATGGAGCTCAGGGGCACTGCAATTCACAAACCTGCAGAGTTATAAATGATAACTCTCGTCTACAAATATATTGAGGGAAGGCAACGAAGAGGATTTGAAAGCAAGGCAGAATTGCAGGAAACAGATTTCAGGAGGCAGATTCGAATCGCCTTTAAAGCACAGGAAAAGCGGCAAAACCTCGACAATGATGCCCTTGGCCAAAAAGGGCGTATGCGTTTTTTCCTGAATATATTCAGGAAAAAACGTACACGCCTTTTTTGGCCGTCCAAGCATCCTGGAAAGGCAAATCAGCGGTACAAAGAAGTTTCGCTTCCCATCGGTCAATAGGGACATGCTGAATTAAGTGTCAAAACCAAAAACGCAGGACAGGCCATGGAGAAACGGAAGCCTTGCTACGCTGATGGGCGGGATGTAAATTGCCAACAGCCACTCTGGAGAATTGTACGGTGTGTCCTGAAACATCTACAAAACTCAGCCTAGAGAGCATAGGGCACTACCACTCATGGGCGTATAAATTGGGAAAACCAAAAATCAGCAAGACACAAGCACCCCAAAGTTTAGGGCTGCTCTGTTGACAAGAACCTCCACTTCGTTGCACCTTAAATATCCCAGGAAAGAGAAAAATGGATAAAGAATTTGTGGTCCTTATGTACAATGGAATATCACTCAGCCATGAAATCAACGTCATAAGGCTAGTAGCAGCATGATGAGTGGATTTAGGTACGACGATTCTAAGTGAAATAAGTCACACAGAAAAAGACACTTATCATAAGATATCACTTATAGAGGGAATGTAAAAACCGCTACGCTTGAACTGAATTACAAAACAGAACAGAGTCACACGGTTAGAAAACACACTATGGCTGCTTAACGGGAAAGGTGAGGTGGGGTGATGCATAAAACAAGGGTTTCAAATTAGCTCAGATACCGTTCCATAAACCCAATACGTAATAGACAAGACCTACTCCTTGCTCAGTGAACTGGACTCAACACCCCCTATTCACCGCCCAAGAATGTATCTGACTAGTAAGAATCTTAAATCCCATGTATTGATATCTCTCTGTAAGTCAGTCAATTGGGTGTAAAGCGGCATAAACACAGCAGTGAAAAGCAGCTAAACCCCATTATAAAAAATAATTACTTTTAAAAACCCGTGAAGCAAAGACAATGAAAGAGAGAGAAATTCTTATAAAATTCGTTCAGGGGCTGTGATGCCACCTGGATTCACCATATCTAGACCTACACCTGATTGAGACATAAGGGTGGACACTCTTGGGGCTGAGAGGTTTGGTGAGATTGGGTGACCAAACGCAGACACTTTAAAGTAATACTGCGTGGTACCCATCCCATGGGTCCCAAATCTCCAGGTTCAAGGGCATCTTCCTACATCGAAACCATGCATGAGAAACCCAGAAGAAGTTACACCGTGTGAACGGGAAAGGTTTCTAAAACGCACCTCATTTCTCATCTCCTTGTGCTCGGGTACGCCATTCCAGCCGCTTTACTAGCAATCTCCCACCTTGGAGAATCAGCACCTTTAACCTCCTGTTCCATACAGGTTTCAATTTGTCCTGACTATGTACGGGAAGAGGGAGAACCAATGAGAGACTAGCTCTAGGTGTTGGGACAGGCACAGGTCACTCTATTTTCCCATCAGGAAGAAGAATTAACCGCAAGCTCAGTCTGCTGACTGGAACCAGAATAGGGCCTGAAGGAATCCAGCGCTTTTGCGGCTAGCTCCCAAAAAACCGAGTTGAAAAATGGAGCTCAGGGTCACTGCAACTCACAAACCTGCAGAGTTATAAATGTTAACTCTCGTCCACAAATAGATTGAGGGAAAGCAACGAAGAGGATTTGAACGCAAGGCAGAATTGCAGGAAACAAATTTCAGGAGGCAGATTCGAATCGCCTTTAAAGCACAGGAAAAGTGGGAAAACCTCGACAATGATGCACTTGGCCAAAAAGGGCGTATGCGTTTTTTCCTGAATATATTCAGGAAAAAAACGCATACGCCCTTTTTGGCCAACCAAGCAACCTGGAAAGACAAATCAGGGCTACAAAGAAGTCTCGCTTCCCATCGGTCAAAAGGGCCATGCTGAATAAAGTGTCAAAACCAGAAATGCAGGAAAGGCCACGGAGAAACGGGAGCCTTGCTACGCTGATGGGCGGGATGTAAATTGCCAACAGCCACTCTGGAGAAGTGTACGGTGTGTCCTGAAACATTTACAAAACTCAGCTTAGAGAGCATAGGGCACTTCCACTCATGGGCGTATAAATTGGGAAAACTAAAAATCAGCAAGACACAAGCACCCCAAAGTTTAGGGCTGCTCTGTTGACAAGAACCTCCACTTTGTTACACCTTAAATATCCCACGAAAGAGAAAAATGGATAAAGAAGTTGTGGTCCTTATGTAAAATGGAATATCACACAGCCATGAAATCAACGTCATAAGGCTAGTAGCAGCATGATGAGTGGATTTAGGTACGACGATTCTAAGTGAAATAAGTCACACAGAAAAAGACACTTATCATAAGATATCACTTATAGAGGGAATGTAAAAACCAATACCCTTGAACTGAATTACAAAACAGAACAGAGTCACACGTTTAGAAAACACACTATGGCTGCCTAACGGGAAAGGTGAGGTGGGGTGATGCATAAAACAAGGGTTTCAAATTAGCTCAGATACCGTTCCATAAACCCAATATGTAATAGAGAAGACCTAGTCCTTGCTCAGTGAACTGGACTCAACACCCCCTATTCACCGCCCAAGAATATATCTGACTAGTAAGAATCTTAAAACCTATGTATTGATATCTCTCTGTAAGTGAGTCAAGTGGGTGTAAAGCTGCATAAACACAGTAGTGAAAAGCAGCTAAACCCCATTATAAAACTCAATTAATTTTAAAAACCCGTGAAACAAAGACAGTGAAAGAGAGAGAAATTCTTACAAAATTCGTTCAGGGGCTGTGATGCCACCTGGATTGACCATATCCAGACCTGCATCTGATTGAGACATAAGGGTGGACACTCTTGGGGCTGAGAGGTTTGGTGAGGTTGGGTGAGTAAACGCAGACGCTTTAAAGTAATACTGCGTGGTACCCATCCCATGGGTCCCAAATCTCCAGGTTCAAGGGCATCTTCCTACATCGAAAACATGCATGAGAAACCCAGAAGACGGTACACCGAGTGATCGGGAAAGGTTTCTAAAACGCACCTCATTTCTCATCTCCTTGTGCTCGGGTTCGCCATTCCAGCCACTTTACTAGCAATCTCCCTCCTTGGAGAATCAGCACCTTTAACCTCCTGTTCCATACAGGTGGCAATTTGAACTGAGGATGAACGGGAAGACGGGGAACCAATGAGAGACTAGCTCTAGGTGTTGGGACAGGCACAGGTCACTCTATTTTCCCATCAGGAAGAAGAATTAACCACAAGCTCAGTCTGCCGCCCGGAAGCAGAATAGGGCCTAAAGCAATCCTGCGCTTTTGCGGCCAGCTCCCAAGAGAGCGAGTTGAAAAATGGAGCTCAGGGGCACTGCAATTCACAAACCTGCAGACTTATAAATGATAACTCTCGTCTACAAATTTATTGAGGGAAGGCAACAAAGAGGATTTGAAAGCAAGGCAGAATGGCAGGAAACAGATTTCAGGAGGCAGATTCGAATCGCCTTTAAAGCACAGGAAAAGCGGCAAAACCTCGACAATGATGCCCTTGGCCAAAAAGGGCGTATGCGTTTTTTCCTGAATATATTCAGGAAAAAACGCATACGCCCTTTTTGGCCAACCAAGCAACTTGGAAAGGCAAATCAGCGCTACAAAGAAGTCTCGCTTCCCATCGGTCAAAAGGGCCATGCTGAATAAAGGGTCAAAACCAGAAATGCAGGACAGGCCACGGAGAAACGGGAGCCTTGCTACGCTGATGGGCGGGATGTAAATTGCCAACAGCCACTCTGGAAAAGTGTACGGTGTGTCCTGAAACATTTACAAAACTCAGCTTAGAGAGCATAGGGCACTTCCACTCATGGGCGTATACATTGGGAAAACTAAAAATCAGCAAGACACAAGCACCCCAAAGTTTAGGGCTGCTCTGTTGACAAGAACCTCCACTTCGTTGCACCTTAAATATCCCAGGAAAGAGAAAAATGGATAAAGATGTTGTGCTCCTTATGTACAATGGAATATCACTCAGCCATGAAATCAACGTCATAAGGCTAGTAGCAGCATGATGAGTGGATTTAGGTACGACGATTCTAAGTGAAATAAGTCACACAGAAAAAGACACTTATCATAAGATATCACTTATAGAGGGAATGTAAAAACCGCTACGCTTGAACTGAATTACAAAACAGAACAGAGTCACACGGTTAGAAAACTCACTATGGCTGCTTAACGGGAAAGGTGAGGTGGGGTGATGCATAAAACAAGGGTTTCAAATTAGCTCAGATACCGTTCCATAAACCCAATACGTAATAGACAAGACCTACTCCTTGCTCAGTGAACTGGACTCAACACCCCCTATTCACCGCCCAAGAATGTATCTGACTAGTCAGAATCTTAAATCCCATGTATTGATATCTCTCTGTAAGTCAGTCAAGTGGGTGTAAAGCGGCATAAACACAGCAGTGAAAAGCAGCTAAACCCCATTATAAAAAATAATTACTTTTAAAAACCCGTGAAGCAAAGACAATGAAAGAGAGAGAAATTCTTATAAAATTCGTTCAGGGGCTGTGATGCCACCTGGATTCACCATATCTAGACCCACACCTGATTGAGACATAAGGGTGGACACTCTTGGGGCTGAGAGGTTTGGTGAGATTGGGTGACCAAACGCAGACACTTTAAAGTAATACTGCGTGGTACCCATCCCATGGATCCCAAATCTCCAGGTTCAAGGGCATCTTCCTACATCGAAAACATGCATGAGAAACCCAGAAGATGGTCCACCGAGTGATCAGGAAAGTTTTCTAAAACGCACCTCATTTCTCATCTCCTTGTGCTCGGGTTCGCCATTCCAGCCGCTTTACTAGCAATCTCCCTCCTTGGAGAATCAGCACCTTTAACCTCCTGTTCCATACAGGTTGCAATTTGTCCTGAGGATGAACGGGAAGAGGGGGAACCAATGAGAGACTAGCTCTAGGTGTTGGGACAGGCACAGGTCACTCTATTTTCCCATCAGGAAGAAGAATTAACCACAAGCTCAGTCTGCCGCCCGGAAGCAGAATAGGGCCTAAAGCAATCCTGCGCTTTTGCGGCCAGCTCCCAAGAGAGCGAGTTGAAAAATGGAGCTCAGGGGCACTGCAATTCACAAACCTGCAGACTTATAAATGATAACTCTCGTCTACAAATTTATTGAGGGAAGGCAACAAAGAGGATTTGAAAGCAAGGCAGAATGGCAGGAAACAGATTTCAGGAGGCAGATTCGAATCGCCTTTAAAGCACAGGAAAAGCGGCAAAACCTCGACAATGATGCCCTTGGCCAAAAAGGGCGTATGCGTTTTTTCCTGAATATATTCAGGAAAAAACGCATACGCCCTTTTTGGCCAACCAAGCAACCTGGAAAGGCAAATCAGCGCTACAAAGAAGTCTCGCTTCCCATCGGTCAAAAGGGCCATGCTGAATAAAGGGTCAAAACCAGAAATGCAGGACAGGCCACGGAGAAACGGGATCCTTGCTACGCTGATGGGCGGGATGTAAATTGCCAACAGCCACTCTGGAAAAGTGTACGGTGTGTCCTGAAACATTTACAAAACTCAGCTTAGAGAGCATAGGGCACTTCCACTCATGGGCGTATACATTGGGAAAACTAAAAATCAGCAAGACACAAGCACCCCAAAGTTTAGGGCTGCTCTGTTGACAAGAACCTCCACTTCGTTGCACCTTAAATATCCCAGGAAAGAGAAAAATGGATAAAGATGTTGTGCTCCTTATGTACAATGGAATATCACTCAGCCATGAAATCAACGTCATAAGGCTAGTAGCAGCATGATGAGTGGATTTAGGTACGACGATTCTAAGTGAAATAAGTCACACAGAAAAAGACACTTATCATAAGATATCACTTATAGAGGGAATGTAAAAACCGCTACGCTTGAACTGAATTACAAAACAGAACAGAGTCACACGGTTAGAAAACTCACTATGGCTGCTTAACGGGAAAGGTGAGGTGGGGTGATGCATAAAACAAGGGTTTCAAATTAGCTCAGATACCGTTCCATAAACCCAATACGTAATAGACAAGACCTACTCCTTGCTCAGTGAACTGGACTCAACACCCCCTATTCACCGCCCAAGAATGTATCTGACTAGTCAGAATCTTAAATCCCATGTATTGATATCTCTCTGTAAGTCAGTCAAGTGGGTGTAAAGCGGCATAAACACAGCAGTGAAAAGCAGCTAAACCCCATTATAAAAAATAATTACTTTTAAAAACCCGTGAAGCAAAGACAATGAAAGAGAGAGAAATTCTTATAAAATTCGTTCAGGGGCTGTGATGCCACCTGGATTCACCATATCTAGACCCACACCTGATTGAGACATAAGGGTGGACACTCTTGGGGCTGAGAGGTTTGGTGAGATTGGGTGACCAAACGCAGACACTTTAAAGTAATACTGCGTGGTACCCATCCCATGGGTCCCAAATCTCCAGGTTCAAGGGCATCTTCCTACATCGAAACCATGCATGAGAAACCCAGAAGAAGTTACACCGTGTGAACGGGAAAGGTTTCTAAAACGCACCTCATTTCTCATCTCCTTGTGCTCGGGTACGCCATTCCAGCCGCTTTACTAGCAATCTCCCACCTTGGAGAATCAGCACCTTTAACCTCCTGTTCCATACAGGTTTCAATTTGTCCTGACTATGTACGGGAAGAGGGAGAACCAATGAGAGACTAGCTCTAGGTGTTGGGACAGGCACAGGTCACTCTATTTTCCCATCAGGAAGAAGAATTAACCGCAAGCTCAGTCTGCTGACTGGAACCAGAATAGGGCCTGAAGGAATCCAGCGCTTTTGCGGCTAGCTCCCAAAAAAGCGAGTTGAAAAATGGAGCTCAGGGGCACTGCAACTCACAAACCTGCAGAGTTATAAATGTTAACTCTCGTCCACAAATAGATTGAGGGAAAGCAACGAAGAGGATTTGAACGCAAGGCAGAATTGCAGGAAACAAATTTCAGGAGGCAGATTCGAATCACCTTTAAAGCACAGGAAAAGTGGGAAAACCTCGACAATGATGCCCTTGGCCAAAAAGGGCGTATGCGTTTTTTCCTGAATATATTCAGGAAAAAACGCATACGCCCTTTTTGGCCAACCAAGCAACCTGGAAAGGCAAATCAGGGCTACAAAGAAGTCTCGCTTCCCATCGGTCAAAAGGGCCATGCTGAATAAAGTGTCAAAACCAGAAATGCAGGAAAGGCCACGGAGAAACGGGAGCCTTGCTACGCTGATGGGCGGGATGTAAATTGCCAACAGCCACTCTGGAGAAGTGTACGGTGTGTCCTGAAACATTTACAAAACTCAGCTTAGAGAGCATAGGGCACTTCCACTCATGGGCGTATAAATTGGGAAAACTAAAAATCAGCAAGACACAAACACCCCAAAGTTTAGGGCTGCTCTGTTGACAAGAACCTCCACTTTGTTACACCTTAAATATCTCACGAAAGAGAAAAATGGATAAAGAATTTGTGGTCCATATGTACAATGGAATATCACTCAGCCATGAAATCAACGTCATAAGGCTAGTAGCAGCATGATGAGTGGATTTAGGTACGACGATTCTATGTGAAATAAGTCACACAGAAAAAGACACTTATCATAAGATATCACTTATAGAGGGAATGTAAAAACCAATACCCTTGAACTGAATTACAAAACAGAACAGAGTCACACGGTTAGAAAACACACTATGGCTGCCTAACGGGAAAGGTGAGGTGGGGTGATGCATAAAACAAGGGTTTCAAATTAGCTCAGATACCGTTCCATAAACCCAATATGTAATAGAGAAGACCTACTCCTTGCTCAGGGAACTGGACTCAACACCCCCTATTCACCGCCCAATAATGTATCTGACTAATAAGAATCTTAAAACCTATGTATTGATATCTCTCTGTAAGTGAGTCAGGTGGGTGTAAAGCTGCATAAACACAGCAGTGAAAAGCAGCTAAACCCCATTATAAAACTCAATTAATTTTAAAAACCCGTGAAAGAAAGACAGTGAAAGACAGAGAAATTCTTACAAAATTCGTTCAGGGGCTGTGATGCCACCTGGATTGACCATATCCAGACCTTGTATCTGATTGAGACATAAGGGTGGACACTCTTGCGGCTGAGAGGTTTGGTGAGGTTGGGTGAGTAAACGCAGACGCTTTAAAGTAATACTGCGTGGTACCCATCCCATGGGTCCCAAATCTCCAGCTTCAAGGGCATCTTCCTACATTGAAAATATGCATGAGAAACCCAGAAGACGGTACACCGAGTGATCGGAAAGGTTTCTAAAACGCACCTCATTTCTCATCTCCTTGTGCTCGGGTTCGCCATTCCAGCCGCTTTACTAGCAATCTCCCTCCTTAGAGAATCAGGACCTTTAACCTCCTGTTCCCTACAGGTTGCTATGTGTTCTGAGGATGAACGGGAAGAGGGGGAACCAATGAGAGAGTAGCTCTAGGTGTTGGGACAGGCACAGGTCACTCTTTTTTCCCATCAGGAAGAAGAATTAACCACAAGCTCAGTCTGCCGCCCGGAAGCAGAATAGGGCTTAAAGCAATCCTGCGCTTTTGCGGCCAGCTCCCAAGAGAGCGAGTTGAAAAATGGAGCTCAGGGGCACTGCAATTCACAAACCTGCAGACGTATAAATGATAACTCTCGTCTACAAATATATTGAGGGAAGGCAACAACGAGGATTTGAAAGCAAGGCAGAATTGCAGGAAACAGATTTCAGGAGGCAGATTCGAATCGCCTTTAAAGCACAGGAAAAGCGGCAAAACCTCGACAATGATGCCCTTGGCCAAAAAGGGCGTATGCGTTTTTTCCTGAATATATTCAGGAAAAAACGCATACGCCCTTTTTGGCCAACCAAGCAACCTGGAAAGGCAAATCAGCGCTACAAAGAAGTCTCGCTTCCCATCGGTCAAAAGGGCCATGCTGAATAAAGGGTCAAAACCAGTAATGCAGGACAGGCCACGGAGAAACGGGAGACTTGCTACGCTGATGGGCGGGATGTAAATTGCCAACAGCCACTCTGGAGAAGTGTACGGTGTGTCCTGAAACATTTACAAAACTCAGCTTAGAGAGCATAGGGCACTTCCACTCATGGGCGTATACATTGGGAAAACTAAAAATCAGCAAGACACAAGCACCCCAAAGTTTAGGGCTGCTCTGTTGACAAGAACCTCCACTTCGTTACACCTTAAATATCCCAGGAAAGAGAAAAATGGATAAAGATGTTGTGCTCCTTATGTACAATGGAATATCACTCAGCCATGAAATCAACGTCATAAGGCTAGTAGCAGCATGATGAGTGGATTTAGGTACGACGATTCTAAGTGAAATAAGTCACACAGAAAAAGACACTTATCATGAGATATCACTTATAGAGGGAATGTAAAAACCGCTACCCTTGAACTGAATTACAAAACAGAACAGAGTCACACGGTTAGAAAACACACTATGGCTGCCTAACGGGAAAGGTGAGGTGGGGTGATGCATAAAACAAGGGTTTCAAATTAGCTCAGATACCGTTCCATAAACCCAATACGTAATAGACAAGACCTACTCCTTGCTCAGGGAACTGGACTCAACACCCCCTATTCACCGCCCAAGAATGTATCTGACTAGTCAGAATCTTAAATCCCATGTATTGATATCTCTCTGTAAGTCAGTCAAGTGGGTGTAAAGCGGCATAAACACAGCAGTGAAAAGCAGCTAAACCCCATTATAAAAAATAATTACTTTTAAAAACCCGTGAAGCAAAGACAATGAAAGAGAGAGAAATTCTTATAAAATTCGTTCAGGGGCTGTGATGCCACCTGGATTCACCATATCTAGACCCACACCTGATTGAGACATAAGGGTGGACACTCTTGGGGCTGAGAGGTTTGGTGAGATTGGGTGACCAAACGCAGACACTTTAAAGTAATACTGCGTGGTACCCATCCCATGGGTCCCAAATCTCCAGGTTCAAGGGCATCTTCCTACATCGAAACCATGCATGAGAAACCCAGAAGAAGTTACACCGTGTGAACGGGAAAGGTTTCTAAAACGCACCTCATTTCTCATCTCCTTGTGCTCGGGTACGCCATTCCAGCCGCTTTACTAGCAATCTCCCACCTTGGAGAATCAGCACCTTTAACCTCCTGTTCCATACAGGTTTCAATTTGTCCTGACTATGTACGGGAAGAGGGAGAACCAATGAGAGACTAGCTCTAGGTGTTGGGACAGGCACAGGTCACTCTATTTTCCCATCAGGAAGAAGAATTAACCGCAAGCTCAGTCTGCTGACTGGAACCAGAATAGGGCCTGAAGGAATCCAGCGCTTTTGCGGCTAGCTCCCAAAAAAGCGAGTTGAAAAATGGAGCTCAGGGGCACTGCAACTCACAAACCTGCAGAGTTATAAATGTTAACTCTCGTCCACAAATAGATTGAGGGAAAGCAACGAAGAGGATTTGAACGCAAGGCAGAATTGCAGGAAACAAATTTCAGGAGACAGATTCGAATCACCTTTAAAGCACAGGAAAAGTGGGAAAACCTCGACAATGATGCCCTTGGCCAAAAAGGGCGTATGCGTTTTTTCCTGAATATATTCAGGAAAAAACGCATACGCCCTTTTTGGCCAACCAAGCAACCTGGAAAGGCAAATCAGGGCTACAAAGAAGTCTCGCTTCCCATCGGTCAAAAGGGCCATGCTGAATAAAGTGTCAAAACCAGAAATGCAGGAAAGGCCACGGAGAAACGGGAGCCTTGCTACGCTGATGGGCGGGATGTAAATTGCCAACAGCCACTCTGGAGAAGTGTACGGTGTGTCCTGAAACATTTACAAAACTCAGCTTAGAGAGCATAGGGCACTTCCACTCATGGGCGTATAAATTGGGAAAACTAAAAATCAGCAAGACACAAACACCCCAAAGTTTAGGGCTGCTCTGTTGACAAGAACCTCCACTTTGTTACACCTTAAATATCTCACGAAAGAGAAAAATGGATAAAGAATTTGTGGTCCATATGTACAATGGAATATCACTCAGCCATGAAATCAACGTCATAAGGCTAGTAGCAGCATGATGAGTGGATTTAGGTACGACGATTCTATGTGAAATAAGTCACACAGAAAAAGACACTTATCATAAGATATCACTTATAGAGGGAATGTAAAAACCAATACCCTTGAACTGAATTACAAAACAGAACAGAGTCACACGGTTAGAAAACACACTATGGCTGCCTAACGGGAAAGGTGAGGTGGGGTGATGCATAAAACAAGGGTTTCAAATTAGCTCAGATACCGTTCCATAAACCCAATATGTAATAGAGAAGACCTACTCCTTGCTCAGGGAACTGGACTCAACACCCCCTATTCACCGCCCAATAATGTATCTGACTAATAAGAATCTTAAAACCTATGTATTGATATCTCTCTGTAAGTGAGTCAGGTGGGTGTAAAGCTGCATAAACACAGCAGTGAAAAGCAGCTAAACCCCATTATAAAACTCAATTAATTTTAAAAACCCGTGAAAGAAAGACAGTGAAAGAGAGAGAAATTCTTACAAAATTCGTTCAGGGGCTGTGATGCCACCTGGATTGACCATATCCAGACCTTGCATCTGATTGAGACATAAGGGTGGACACTCTTGCGGCTGAGAGGTTTGGTGAGGTTGGGTGAGTAAACGCAGACGCTTTAAAGTAATACTGCGTGGTACCCATCCCATGGGTCCCAAATCTCCAGCTTCAAGGGCATCTTCCTACATTGAAAATATGCATGAGAAACCCAGAAGACGGTACACCGAGTGATCGGAAAGGTTTCTAAAACGCACCTCATTTCTCATCTCCTTGTGCTCGGGTTCGCCATTCCAGCCGCTTTACTAGCAATCTCCCTCCTTAGAGAATCAGGACCTTTAACCTCCTGTTCCCTACAGGTTGCTATGTGTTCTGAGGATGAACGGGAAGAGGGGGAACCAATGAGAGACTAGCTCTAGGTGTTGGGACAGGCACAGGTCACTCTTTTTTCCCATCAGGAAGAAGAATTAACCACAAGCTCAGTCTGCCGCCCGGAAGCAGAATAGGGCTTAAAGCAATCCTGCGCTTTTGCGGCCAGCTCCCAAGAGAGCGAGTTGAAAAATGGAGCTCAGGGGCACTGCAATTCACAAACCTGCAGACGTATAAATGATAACTCTCGTCTACAAATATATTGAGGGAAGGCAACAACGAGGATTTGAAAGCAAGGCAGAATTGCAGGAAACAGATTTCAGGAGGCAGATTCGAATCGCCTTTAAAGCACAGGAAAAGCGGCAAAACCTCGACAATGATGCCCTTGGCCAAAAAGGGCGTATGCGTTTTTTCCTGAATATATTCAGGAAAAAACGCATACGCCCTTTTTGGCCAACCAAGCAACCTGGAAAGGCAAATCAGCGCTACAAAGAAGTCTCGCTTCCCATCGGTCAAAAGGGCCATGCTGAATAAAGGGTCAAAACCAGTAATGCAGGACAGGCCACGGAGAAACGGGAGACTTGCTACGCTGATGGGCGGGATGTAAATTGCCAACAGCCACTCTGGAGAAGTGTACGGTGTGTCCTGAAACATTTACAAAACTCAGCTTAGAGAGCATAGGGCACTTCCACTCATGGGCGTATACATTGGGAAAACTAAAAATCAGCAAGACACAAGCACCCCAAAGTTTAGGGCTGCTCTGTTGACAAGAACCTCCACTTCGTTACACCTTAAATATCCCAGGAAAGAGAAAAATGGATAAAGATGTTGTGCTCCTTATGTACAATGGAATATCACTCAGCCATGAAATCAACGTCATAAGGCTAGTAGCAGCATGATGAGTGGATTTAGGTACGACGATTCTAAGTGAAATAAGTCACACAGAAAAAGACACTTATCATGAGATATCACTTATAGAGGGAATGTAAAAACCGCTACCCTTGAACTGAATTACAAAACAGAACAGAGTCACACGGTTAGAAAACACACTATGGCTGCCTAACGGGAAAGGTGAGGTGGGGTGATGCATAAAACAAGGGTTTCAAATTAGCTCAGATACCGTTCCATAAACCCAATACGTAATAGACAAGACCTACTCCTTGCTCAGGGAACTGGACTCAACACCCCCTATTCACCGCCCAAGAATATATCTGACTAGTAAGAATCTTAAAACCTATGTATTGATATCTCTCTGTAAGTGAGTCAAGTGGGTGTAAAGCTGCATAAACACAGCAGTGAAAAGCAGCTAAACCCCATTATAAAACTCAATTAATTTTAAAAACCCGTGAAACAAAGACAGTGAAAGAGAGAGAAATTCTTACAAAATTCGTTCAGGGGCTCTGATGCCACCTGGATTGACCATATCTAGACCCGCAGCTGATTGAGACATAAGGGTGGACACTCTTGGGGCTGAGAGGTTTGGTGAGGTTGGGTGAGCAAACGCAGACGCTTTAAAGTAATACTGCGTGGTACCCATCCCATGGATCCCAAATCTCCAGGTTCAAGGGCATCTTCCTACATCGAAAACATGCATGAGAAACCCAGAAGATGGTCCACCGAGTGATCGGGAAAGTTTTCTAAAACGCACCTCATTTCTCATCTCCTTGTGCTCGGGTTCGCCATTCCAGCCGCTTTACTAGCAATCTCCCTCCTTGGAGAATCAGCACCTTTAACCTCCTGTTCCATACAGGTTGCAATTTGTCCTGAGGATGAACGGGAAGAGGGGGAACCAATGAGAGACTAGCTCTAGGTGTTGGGACAGGCACAGGTCACTCTTTTTTCCCATCAGGAAGAAGAATTAACCACAAGCTCTGTCTGCCGCCCGGAAGCAGAATAGGGCCTAAAGCAATCCTGCGCTTTTGCGGCCAGCTCCCAAGAGAGCGAGTTGAAAAATGGAGCTCAGGGGCACTGCAATTCACAAACCTGCAGACTTATAAATGATAACTCTCGTCTACAAATTTATTGAGGGAAGGCAACAAAGAGGATTTGAAAGCAAGGCAGAATGGCAGGAAACAGATTTCAGGAGGCAGATTCGAATCGCCTTTAAAGCACAGGAAAAGCGGCAAAACCTCGACAATGATGCCCTTGGCCAAAAAGGGCGTATGCGTTTTTTCCTGAATATATTCAGGAAAAAACGCATACGCCCTTTTTGGCCAACCAAGCAACCTGGAAAGGCAAATCAGCGCTACAAAGAAGTCTCGCTTCCCATCGGTCAAAAGGGCCATGCTGAATAAAGGGTCAAAACCAGAAATGCAGGACAGGCCACGGAGAAACGGGAGCCTTGCTACGCTGATGGGCGGGATGTAAATTGCCAACAGCCACTCTGGAAAAGTGTACGGTGTGTCCTGAAACATTTACAAAACTCAGCTTAGAGAGCATAGGGCACTTCCACTCATGGGCGTATACATTGGGAAAACTAAAAATCAGCAAGACACAAGCACCCCAAAGTTTAGGGCTGCTCTGTTGACAAGAACCTCCACTTCGTTACACCTTAAATATCCCAGGAAAGAGAAAAATGGATAAAGATGTTGTGCTCCTTATGTACAATGGAATATCACTCAGCCATGAAATCAACGTCATAAGGCTAGTAGCAGCATGATGAGTGGATTTAGGTACGACGATTCTAAGTGAAATAAGTCACACAGAAAAAGACACTTATCATGAGATATCACTTATAGAGGGAATGTAAAAACCGCTACCCTTGAACTGAATTACAAAACAGAACAGAGTCACACGGTTAGAAAACACACTATGGCTGCCTAACGGGAAAGGTGAGGTGGGGTGATGCATAAAACAAGGGTTTCAAATTAGCTCAGATACCGTTCCATAAACCCAATATGTAATAGAGAAGACCTACTCCTTGCTCAGTGAACTGGACTCAACACCCCCTATTCACCGCCCAAGAATATATCTGACTAGTAAGAATCTTAAAACCTATGTATTGATATCTCTCTGTAAGTGAGTCAAGTGGGTGTAAAGCTGCATAAACACAGTAGTGAAAAGCAGCTAAACCCCATTATAAAACTCAATTAATTTTAAAAACCCGTGAAACAAAGACAGTGAAAGAGAGAGAAATTCTTACAAAATTCGTTCAGGGGCTGTGATGCCACCTGGATTGACCATATCCAGACCTGCATCTGATTGAGACATAAGGGTGGACACTCTTGGGGCTGAGAGGTTTGGTGAGGTTGGGTGAGTAAACGCAGACGCTTTAAAGTAATACTGCGTGGTACCCATCCCATGGGTCCCAAATCTCCAGGTTCAAGGGCATCTTCCTACATCGAAAACATGCATGAGAAACCCAGAAGACGGTACACCGAGTGATCGGGAAAGGTTTCTAAAACGCACCTCATTTCTCATCTCCTTGTGCTCGGGTTCGCCATTCCAGCCGCTTTACTAGCAATCTCCCTCCTTGGAGAATCAGCACCTTTAACCTCCTGTTCCATACAGGTTGCAATTTGTCCTGAGGATGAACGGGAAGAGGGGGAACCAATGAGAGACTAGCTCTAGGTGTTGGGACAGGCACAGGTCACTCTATTTTCCCATCAGGAAGAAGAATTAACCACAAGCTCAGTCTGCCGCCCGGAAGCAGAATAGGGCCTAAAGCAATCCTGCGCTTTTGCGGCCAGCTCCCAAGAGAGCGAGTTGAAAAATGGAGCTCAGGGGCACTGCAATTCACAAACCTGCAGACTTATAAATGATAACTCTCGTCTACAAATTTATTGAGGGAAGGCAACAAAGAGGATTTGAAAGCAAGGCAGAATGGCAGGAAACAGATTTCAGGAGGCAGATTCGAATCGCCTTTAAAGCACAGGAAAAGCGGCAAAACCTCGACAATGATGCCCTTGGCCAAAAAGGGCGTATGCGTTTTTTCCTGAATATATTCAGGAAAAAACGCATACGCCCTTTTTGGCCAACCAAGCAACCTGGAAAGGCAAATCAGCGCTACAAAGAAGTCTCGCTTCCCATCGGTCAAAAGGGCCATGCTGAATAAAGGGTCAAAACCAGAAATGCAGGACAGGCCACGGAGAAACGGGATCCTTGCTACGCTGATGGGCGGGATGTAAATTGCCAACAGCCACTCTGGAAAAGTGTACGGTGTGTCCTGAAACATTTACAAAACTCAGCTTAGAGAGCATAGGGCACTTCCACTCATGGGCGTATACATTGGGAAAACTAAAAATCAGCAAGACACAAGCACCCCAAAGTTTAGGGCTGCTCTGTTGACAAGAACCTCCACTTCGTTGCACCTTAAATATCCCAGGAAAGAGAAAAATGGATAAAGATGTTGTGCTCCTTATGTACAATGGAATATCACTCAGCCATGAAATCAACGTCATAAGGCTAGTAGCAGCATGATGAGTGGATTTAGGTACGACGATTCTAAGTGAAATAAGTCACACAGAAAAAGACACTTATCATAAGATATCACTTATAGAGGGAATGTAAAAACCGCTACGCTTGAACTGAATTACAAAACAGAACAGAGTCACACGGTTAGAAAACTCACTATGGCTGCTTAACGGGAAAGGTGAGGTGGGGTGATGCATAAAACAAGGGTTTCAAATTAGCTCAGATACCGTTCCATAAACCCAATACGTAATAGACAAGACCTACTCCTTGCTCAGTGAACTGGACTCAACACCCCCTATTCACCGCCCAAGAATGTATCTGACTAGTCAGAATCTTAAATCCCATGTATTGATATCTCTCTGTAAGTCAGTCAAGTGGGTGTAAAGCGGCATAAACACAGCAGTGAAAAGCAGCTAAACCCCATTATAAAAAATAATTACTTTTAAAAACCCGTGAAGCAAAGACAATGAAAGAGAGAGAAATTCTTATAAAATTCGTTCAGGGGCTGTGATGCCACCTGGATTCACCATATCTAGACCCACACCTGATTGAGACATAAGGGTGGACACTCTTGGGGCTGAGAGGTTTGGTGAGATTGGGTGACCAAACGCAGACACTTTAAAGTAATACTGCGTGGTACCCATCCCATGGGTCCCAAATCTCCAGGTTCAAGGGCATCTTCCTACATCGAAACCATGCATGAGAAACCCAGAAGAAGTTACACCGTGTGAACGGGAAAGGTTTCTAAAACGCACCTCATTTCTCATCTCCTTGTGCTCGGGTACGCCATTCCAGCCGCTTTACTAGCAATCTCCCACCTTGGAGAATCAGCACCTTTAACCTCCTGTTCCATACAGGTTTCAATTTGTCCTGACTATGTACGGGAAGAGGGAGAACCAATGAGAGACTAGCTCTAGGTGTTGGGACAGGCACAGGTCACTCTATTTTCCCATCAGGAAGAAGAATTAACCGCAAGCTCAGTCTGCTGACTGGAACCAGAATAGGGCCTGAAGGAATCCAGCGCTTTTGCGGCTAGCTCCCAAAAAAGCGAGTTGAAAAATGGAGCTCAGGGGCACTGCAACTCACAAACCTGCAGAGTTATAAATGTTAACTCTCGTCCACAAATAGATTGAGGGAAAGCAACGAAGAGGATTTGAACGCAAGGCAGAATGGCAGGAAACAGATTTCAGGAGGCAGATTCGAATCGCCTTTAAAGCACAGGAAAAGTGGGAAAACCTCGACAATGATGCCCTTGGCCAGAAAGGGCGTATGCGTTTTTTCCTGAATATATTCAGGAAAAAACGCATACGCCCTTTTTGGCCAACCAAGCAACCTGGAAAGGCAAATCAGGGCTACAAAGAAGTCTCGCTTCCCATCGGTCAAAAGGGCCATGCTGAATAAAGTGTCAAAACCAGAAATGCAGGAAAGGCCACGGAGAAACGGGAGCCTTGCTACGCTGATGGGCGGGATGTAAATTGCCAACAGCCACTCTGGAGAAGTGTACGGTGTGTCCTGAAACATTTACAAAACTCAGCTTAGAGAGCATAGGGCACTTCCACTCATGGGCGTATAAATTGGGAAAACTAAAAATCAGCAAGACACAAGCACACCAAAGTTTAGGGCTGCTCTGTTGACAAGAACCTCCACCTTGTTACACCTTAAATATCCCACGAAAGAGAAAAATGGATAAAGAAGTTGTGGTCCTTATGTACAATGGAATATCACTCAGCCATGAAATCAACGTCATAAGGCTAGTAGCAGCATGATGAGTGGATTTAGGTACGACGATTCTATGTGAAATAAGTCACACAGAAAAAGACACTTATCATAAGATATCACTTATAGAGGGAATGTAAAAACCAATACCCTTGAACTGAATTACAAAACAGAACAGAGTCACACGGTTAGAAAACACACTATGGCTGCCTAACGGGAAAGGTGAGGTGGGGTGATGCATAAAACAAGGGTTTCAAATTAGCTCAGATACCGTTCCATAAACCCAATATGTAATAGAGAAGACCTACTCCTTGCTCAGGGAACTGGACTCAACACCCCCTATTCACCGCCCAATAATGTATCTGACTAATAAGAATCTTAAAACCTATGTATTGATATCTCTCTGTAAGTGAGTCAGGTGGGTGTAAAGCTGCATAAACACAGCAGTGAAAAGCAGCTAAACCCCATTATAAAACTCAATTAATTTTAAAAACCCGTGAAAGAAAGACAGTGAAAGAGAGAGAAATTCTTACAAAATTCGTTCAGGGGCTGTGATGCCACCTGGATTGACCATATCCAGACCTTGCATCTGATTGAGACATAAGGGTGGACACTCTTGCGGCTGAGAGGTTTGGTGAGGTTGGGTGAGTAAACGCAGACGCTTTAAAGTAATACTGCGTGGTACCCATCCCATGGGTCCCAAATCTCCAGCTTCAAGGGCATCTTCCTACATTGAAAATATGCATGAGAAACCCAGAAGACGGTACACCGAGTGATCGGAAAGGTTTCTAAAACGCACCTCATTTCTCATCTCCTTGTGCTCGGGTTCGCCATTCCAGCCGCTTTACTAGCAATCTCCCTCCTTAGAGAATCAGGACCTTTAACCTCCTGTTCCCTACAGGTTGCTATGTGTTCTGAGGATGAACGGGAAGAGGGGGAACCAATGAGAGACTAGCTCTAGGTGTTGGGACAGGCACAGGTCACTCTTTTTTCCCATCAGGAAGAAGAATTAACCACAAGCTCAGTCTGCCGCCCGGAAGCAGAATAGGGCTTAAAGCAATCCTGCGCTTTTGCGGCCAGCTCCCAAGAGAGCGAGTTGAAAAATGGAGCTCAGGGGCACTGCAATTCACAAACCTGCAGACGTATAAATGATAACTCTCGTCTACAAATATATTGAGGGAAGGCAACAACGAGGATTTGAAAGCAAGGCAGAATTGCAGGAAACAGATTTCAGGAGGCAGATTCGAATCGCCTTTAAAGCACAGGAAAAGCGGCAAAACCTCGACAATGATGCCCTTGGCCAAAAAGGGCGTATGCGTTTTTTCCTGAATATATTCAGGAAAAAACGCATACGCCCTTTTTGGCCAACCAAGCAACCTGGAAAGGCAAATCAGCGCTACAAAGAAGTCTCGCTTCCCATCGGTCAAAAGGGCCATGCTGAATAAAGGGTCAAAACCAGTAATGCAGGACAGGCCACGGAGAAACGGGAGACTTGCTACGCTGATGGGCGGGATGTAAATTGCCAACAGCCACTCTGGAGAAGTGTACGGTGTGTCCTGAAACATTTACAAAACTCAGCTTAGAGAGCATAGGGCACTTCCACTCATGGGCGTATACATTGGGAAAACTAAAAATCAGCAAGACACAAGCACCCCAAAGTTTAGGGCTGCTCTGTTGACAAGAACCTCCACTTCGTTACACCTTAAATATCCCAGGAAAGAGAAAAATGGATAAAGATGTTGTGCTCCTTATGTACAATGGAATATCACTCAGCCATGAAATCAACGTCATAAGGCTAGTAGCAGCATGATGAGTGGATTTAGGTACGACGATTCTAAGTGAAATAAGTCACACAGAAAAAGACACTTATCATGAGATATCACTTATAGAGGGAATGTAAAAACCGCTACCCTTGAACTGAATTACAAAACAGAACAGAGTCACACGGTTAGAAAACACACTATGGCTGCCTAACGGGAAAGGTGAGGTGGGGTGATGCATAAAACAAGGGTTTCAAATTAGCTCAGATACCGTTCCATAAACCCAATACGTAATAGACAAGACCTACTCCTTGCTCAGGGAACTGGACTCAACACCCCCTATTCACCGCCCAAGAATATATCTGACTAGTAAGAATCTTAAAACCTATGTATTGATATCTCTCTGTAAGTGAGTCAAGTGGGTGTAAAGCTGCATAAACACAGCAGTGAAAAGCAGCTAAACCCCATTATAAAACTCAATTAATTTTAAAAACCCGTGAAACAAAGACAGTGAAAGAGAGAGAAATTCTTACAAAATTCGTTCAGGGGCTCTGATGCCACCTGGATTGACCATATCTAGACCCGCAGCTGATTGAGACATAAGGGTGGACACTCTTGGGGCTGAGAGGTTTGGTGAGGTTGGGTGAGCAAACGCAGACGCTTTAAAGTAATACTGCGTGGTACCCATCCCATGGATCCCAAATCTCCAGGTTCAAGGGCATCTTCCTACATCGAAAACATGCATGAGAAACCCAGAAGATGGTCCACCGAGTGATCGGGAAAGTTTTCTAAAACGCACCTCATTTCTCATCTCCTTGTGCTCGGGTTCGCCATTCCAGCCGCTTTACTAGCAATCTCCCTCCTTGGAGAATCAGCACCTTTAACCTCCTGTTCCATACAGGTTGCAATTTGTCCTGAGGATGAACGGGAAGAGGGGGAACCAATGAGAGACTAGCTCTAGGTGTTGGGACAGGCACAGGTCACTCTATTTTCCCATCAGGAAGAAGAATTAACCACAAGCTCAGTCTGCCGCCCGGAAGCAGAATAGGGCCTAAAGCAATCCTGCGCTTTTGCGGCCAGCTCCCAAGAGAGCGAGTTGAAAAATGGAGCTCAGGGGCACTGCAATTCACAAACCTGCAGACTTATAAATGATAACTCTCGTCTACAAATTTATTGAGGGAAGGCAACAAAGAGGATTTGAAAGCAAGGCAGAATGGCAGGAAACAGATTTCAGGAGGCAGATTCGAATCGCCTTTAAAGCACAGGAAAAGCGGCAAAACCTCGACAATGATGCCCTTGGCCAAAAAGGGCGTATGCGTTTTTTCCTGAATATATTCAGGAAAAAACGCATACGCCCTTTTTGGCCAACCAAGCAACCTGGAAAGGCAAATCAGCGCTACAAAGAAGTCTCGCTTCCCATCGGTCAAAAGGGCCATGCTGAATAAAGGGTCAAAACCAGAAATGCAGGACAGGCCACGGAGAAACGGGAGCCTTGCTACGCTGATGGGCGGGATGTAAATTGCCAACAGCCACTCTGGAGAAGTGTACGGTGTGTCCTGAAACATTTACAAAACTCAGCTTAGAGAGCATAGGGCACTTCCACTCATGGGCGTATACATTGGGAAAACTAAAAATCAGCAAGACACAAGCACCCCAAAGTTTAGGGCTGCTCTGTTGACAAGAACCTCCACTTCGTTACACCTTAAATATCCCAGGAAAGAGAAAAATGGATAAAGATGTTGTGCTCCTTATGTACAATGGAATATCACTCAGCCATGAAATCAACGTCATAAGGCTAGTAGCAGCATGATGAGTGGATTTAGGTACGACGATTCTAAGTGAAATAAGTCACACAGAAAAAGACACTTATCATGAGATATCACTTATAGAGGGAATGTAAAAACCGCTACCCTTGAACTGAATTACAAAACAGAACAGAGTCACACGGTTAGAAAACACACTATGGCTGCCTAACGGGAAAGGTGAGGTGGGGTGATGCATAAAACAAGGGTTTCAAATTAGCTCAGATACCGTTCCATAAACCCAATACGTAATAGACAAGACCTACTCCTTGCTCAGGGAACTGGACTCAACACCCCCTATTCACCGCCCAAGAATATATCTGACTAGTAAGAATCTTAAAACCTATGTATTGATATCTCTCTGTAAGTGAGTCAAGTGGGTGTAAAGCTGCATAAACACAGCAGTGAAAAGCAGCTAAACCCCATTATAAAACTCAATTAATTTTAAAAACCCGTGAAACAAAGACAGTGAAAGAGAGAGACATTCTTACAAAATTCGTTCAGGGGCTGTGATGCCACCTGGATTGACCATATCTAGACCTGCAGCTGATTGAGACATAAGGGTGGACACTCTTGGGGCCGAGAGGTTTGGTGAGGTTGGGTGAGCAAACGCAGACGCTTTAAAGTAATACTGCGTGGTACCCATCCCATGGGTCCCAAATCTCCAGGTTCAAGGGCATCTTCCTACATCGAAAACATGCATGAGAAACCCAGAAGTTGGTCCACCGAGTGATCGGGAAAGGTTTCTAAAACGCACCTCATTTCTCATCTCCTTGTGCTCGGGTTCGCCATTCCAGCCACTTTACTAGCAATCTCCCTCCTTGGAGAATCAGCACCTTTAACCTCCTGTTCCATACAGGTTGCAATTTGTCCTGAGGATGAACGGGAAGAGGGGGAACCAATGAGAGACTAGCTCTAGGTGTTGGGACAGGCACAGGTCACTCTTTTTTCCCATCAGGAAGAAGAATTAACCACAAGCTCAGTCTGCCGCCCGGAAGCAGAATAGGGCCTAAAGCAATCCTGCGCTTTTGCGGCCAGCTCCCAAGAGAGCGAGTTGAAAAATGGAGCTCAGGGGCACTGCAATTCACAAACCTGCAGACTTATAAATGATAACTCTCGTCTACAAATTTATTGAGGGAAGGCAACAAAGAGGATTTGAAAGCAAGGCAGAATGGCAGGAAACAGATTTCAGGAGGCAGATTCGAATCGCCTTTAAAGCACAGGAAAAGCGGCAAAACCTCGACAATGATGCCCTTGGCCAAAAAGGGCGTATGCGTTTTTTCCTGAATATATTCAGGAAAAAACGCATACGCCCTTTTTGGCCAACCAAGCAACCTGGAAAGGCAAATCAGCGCTACAAAGAAGTCTCGCTTCCCATCGGTCAAAAGGGCCATGCTGAATAAAGGGTCAAAACCAGAAATGCAGGACAGGCCACGGAGAAACGGGAGCCTTGCTACGCTGATGGGCGGGATGTAAATTGCCAACAGCCACTCTGGAGAAGTGTACGGTGTGTCCTGAAACATTTACAAAACTCAGCTTAGAGAGCATAGGGCACTTCCACTCATGGGCGTATACATTGGGAAAACTAAAAATCAGCAAGACACAAGCACCCCAAAGTTTAGGGCTGCTCTGTTGACAAGAACCTCCACTTCGTTGAACCTTAAATATCCCAGGAAAGAGAAAAATGGATAAAGATGTTGTGCTCCTTATGTACAGTGGAATATCACTCAGCCATGAAATCAACGTCATAAGGCTAGTAGCAGCATGATGAGTGGATTTAGGTACGACGATTCTAAGTGAAATAAGTCACACAGAAAAAGACACTTATCATAAGATATCACTTATAGAGGGAATGTAAAAACCGCTACGCTTGAACTGAATTACAAAACAGAACAGAGTCACACGGTTAGAAAACTCACTATGGCTGCTTAACGGGAAAGGTGAGGTGGGGTGATGCATAAAACAAGGGTTTCAAATTAGCTCAGATACCGTTCCATAAACCCAATACGTAATAGACAAGACCTACTCCTTGCTCAGTGAACTGGACTCAACACCCCCTATTCACCGCCCAAGAATGTATCTGACTAGTCAGAATCTTAAATCCCATGTATTGATATCTCTCTGTAAGTCAGTCAAGTGGGTGTAAAGCGGCATAAACACAGCAGTGAAAAGCAGCTAAACCCCATTATAAAAAATAATTACTTTTAAAAACCCGTGAAGCAAAGACAATGAAAGAGAGAGAAATTCTTATAAAATTCGTTCAGGGGCTGTGATGCCACCTGGATTCACCATATCTAGACCCACACCTGATTGAGACATAAGGGTGGACACTCTTGGGGCTGAGAGGTTTGGTGAGATTGGGTGACCAAACGCAGACACTTTAAAGTAATACTGCGTGGTACCCATCCCATGGGTCCCAAATCTCCAGGTTCAAGGGCATCTTCCTACATCGAAACCATGCATGAGAAACCCAGAAGAAGTTACACCGTGTGAACGGGAAAGGTTTCTAAAACGCACCTCATTTCTCATCTCCTTGTGCTCGGGTACGCCATTCCAGCCGCTTTACTAGCAATCTCCCACCTTGGAGAATCAGCACCTTTAACCTCCTGTTCCATACAGGTTTCAATTTGTCCTGACTATGTACGGGAAGAGGGAGAACCAATGAGAGACTAGCTCTAGGTGTTGGGACAGGCACAGGTCACTCTATTTTCCCATCAGGAAGAAGAATTAAACGCAAGCTCAGTCTGCTGACTGGAACCAGAATAGGGCCTGAAGGAATCTAGCGCTTTTGCGGCTAGCTCCCAAAAAAGCGAGTTGAAAAATGGAGCTCAGGGGCACTGCAACTCACAAACCTGCAGAGTTATAAATGTTAACTCTCGTCCACAAATAGATTGAGGGAAAGCAACGAAGAGGATTTGAACGCAAGGCAGAATTGCAGGAAACAAATTTCAGGAGGCAGATTCGAATCACCTTTAAAGCACAGGAAAAGTGGGAAAACCTCGACAATGATGCCCTTGGCCAAAAAGGGCGTATGCGTTTTTTCCTGAATATATTCAGGAAAAAACGCATACGCCCTTTTTGGCCAACCAAGCAACCTGGAAAGGCAAATCAGGGCTACAAAGAAGTCTCGCTTCCCATCGGTCAAAAGGGCCATGCTGAATAAAGTGTCAAAACCAGAAATGCAGGAAAGGCCACGGAGAAACGGGAGCCTTGCTACGCTGATGGGCGGGATGTAAATTGCCAACAGCCACTCTGGAGAAGTGTACGGTGTGTCCTGAAACATTTACAAAACTCAGTTTAGAGAGCATAGGGCACTTCCACTCATGGGCGTATAAATTGGGAAAACTAAAAATCAGCAAGACACAAACACCCCAAAGTTTAGGGCTGCTCTGTTGACAAGAACCTCCACTTTGTTACACCTTAAATATCTCACGAAAGAGAAAAATGGATAAAGAAGTTGTGGTCCATATGTACAATGGAATATCACTCAGCCATGAAATCAACGTCATAAGGCTAGTAGCAGCATGATGAGTGGATTTAGGTACGACGATTCTAAGTGAAATAAGTCACACAGAAAAAGACACTTATCATAAGATATCACTTATAGAGGGAATGTAAAAACCAATACCCTTGAACTGAATTACAAAACAGAACAGAGTCACACGGTTAGAAAACACACTATGGCTGCCTAACGGGAAAGGTGAGGTGGGGTGATGCATAAAACAAGGGTTTCAAATTAGCTCAGATACCGTTCCATAAACCCAATACGTAATAGACAAGACCTACTCCTTGCTCAGGGAACTGGACTCAACACCCCCTATTCACCACCCAAGAATATATCTGACTAGTAAGAATCTTAAAACCTATGTATTGATATCTCTCTGTAAGTGAGTCAAGTGGGTGTAAAGCTGCATAAACACAGCAGTGAAAAGCAGCTAAACCCCATTATAAAACTCAATTAATTTTAAAAACCCGTGAAACAAAGACAGTGATAGAGAGAGAAATTCTTACAAAATTCGTTCAGGGGCTGTGATGCCACCTGGATTGACCATATCTAGACCCGCAGCTGATTGAGACATAAGGGTGGACACTCTTGGGGCTGAGAGGTTTGGTGAGGTTGGGTGAGCAAACGCAGACGCTTTAAAGTAATACTGCGTGGTACCCATCCCATGGTTCCCAAATCTCCAGGTTCAAGTGCATCTTCCTACATCGAAAACATGCATGAGAAACCCAGAAGATGGTCCACCGAGTGATCGGGAAAGGTTTCTAAAACGCACCTCATTTCTCATCTCCTTGTGCTCGGGTTCGCCATTCCAGCCGCTTTACTAGCAATCTCCCTCCTTAGAGAATCAGGACCTTTAACCTCCTGTTCCCTACAGGTTGCTATGTGTTCTGAGGATGAACGGGAAGAGGGGGAACCAATGAGAGACTAGCTCTAGGTGTTGGGACAGGCACAGGTCACTCTTTTTTCCCATCAGGAAGAAGAATTAACCACAAGCTCAGTCTGCCGCCCGGAAGCAGAATAGGGCCTAAAGCAATCCTGCGCTTTTGCGGCCAGCTCCCAAGAGGGCGAATTGAAAAATGGAGCTCAGGGGCACTGCAATTCACAAACCTGCAGACTTATAAATGATAACTCTCGTCTACAAATTGATTGAGGGAAGGCAACAAAGAGGATTTGAAAGCAAGGCAGAATGGCAGGAAACAGATTTCAGGAGGCAGATTCGAATCGCCTTTAAAGCACAGGAAAAGCGGCAAAACCTCGACAATGATGCCCTTGGCCAAAAAGGGCGTATGCGTTTTTTCCTGAATATATTCAGGAAAAAACGCATACGCCCTTTTTGGCCAACCAAGCAACCTGGAAAGGCAAATCAGCGCTACAAAGAAGTCTCGCTTCCCATCGGTCAAAAGGGCCATGCTGAATAAAGGGTCAAAACCAGAAATGCAGGACAGGCCACGGAGAAACGGGAGCCTTGCTACGCTGATGGGCGGGATGTAAATTGCCAACAGCCACTCTGGAAAAGTGTACGGTGTGTCCTGAAACATTTACAAAACTCAGCTTAGAGAGCATAGGGCACTTCCACTCATGGGCGTATACATTGGGAAAACTAAAAATCAGCAAGACACAAGCACCCCAAAGTTTAGGGCTGCTCTGTTGACAAGAACCTCCACTTCGTTGCACCTTAAATATCCCAGGAAAGAGAAAAATGGATAAAGATGTTGTGCTCCTTATGTACAATGGAATATCACTCAGCCATGAAATCAACGTCATAAGGCTAGTAGCAGCATGATGAGTGGATTTAGGTACGACCATTCTAAGTGAAATAAGTCACACAGAAAAAGACACTTATCATAAGATATCACTTATAGAGGGAATGTAAAAACCGCTACGCTTGAACTGAATTACAAAACAGAACAGAGTCACACGGTTAGAAAACTCACTATGGCTGCTTAACGGGAAAGGTGAGGTGGGGTGATGCATAAAACAAGGGTTTCAAATTAGCTCAGATACCGTTCCATAAACCCAATACGTAATAGACAAGACCTACTCCTTGCTCAGTGAACTGGACTCAACACCCCCTATTCACCGCCCAAGAATGTATCTGACTAGTCAGAATCTTAAATCCCATGTATTGATATCTCTCTGTAAGTCAGTCAAGTGGGTGTAAAGCGGCATAAACACAGCAGTGAAAAGCAGCTAAACCCCATTATAAAAAATAATTACTTTTAAAAACCCGTGAAGCAAAGACAATGAAAGAGAGAGAAATTCTTATAAAATTCGTTCAGGGGCTGTGATGCCACCTGGATTCACCATATCTAGACCCACACCTGATTGAGACATAAGGGTGGAAACTCTTGGGGCTGAGAGGTTTGGTGAGATTGGGTGACCAAACGCAGACACTTTAAAGTAATACTGCGTGGTACCCATCCCATGGGTCCCAAATCTCCAGGTTCAAGGGCATCTTCCTACATCGAAACCATGCATGAGAAACCCAGAAGAAGTTACACCGTGTGAACGGGAAAGGTTTCTAAAACGCACCTCATTTCTCATCTCCTTGTGCTCGGGTACACCATTCCAGCCGCTTTACTAGCAATCTCCCACCTTGGAGAATCAGCACCTTTAACCTCCTGTTCCATACAGGTTTCAATTTGTCCTGACTATGTACGGGAAGAGGGAGAACCAATGAGAGACTAGCTCTAGGTGTTGGGACAGGCACAGGTCACTCTATTTTCCCATCAGGAAGAAGAATTAACCGCAAGCTCAGTCTGCTGACTGGAACCAGAATAGGGCCTGAAGGAATCCAGCGCTTTTGCGGCTAGCTCCCAAAAAAGCGAGTTGAAAAATGGAGCTCAGGGGCACTGCAACTCACAAACCTGCAGAGTTATAAATGTTAACTCTCGTCCACAAATAGATTGAGGGAAAGCAACGAAGAGGATTTGAACGCAAGGCAGAATTGCAGGAAACAAATTTCAGGAGGCAGATTCGAATCACCTTTAAAGCACAGGAAAAGTGGGAAAACCTCGACAATGATGCCCTTGGCCAAAAAGGGCGTATGCGTTTTTTCCTGAATATATTCAGGAAAAAACGCATACGCCCTTTTTGGCCAACCAAGCAACCTGGAAAGGCAAATCAGGGCTACAAAGAAGTCTCGCTTCCCATCGGTCAAAAGGGCCATGCTGAATAAAGTGTCAAAACCAGAAATGCAGGAAAGGCCACGGAGAAACGGGAGCCTTGCTACGCTGATGGGCGGGATGTAAATTGCCAACAGCCACTCTGGAGAAGTGTACGGTGTGTCCTGAAACATTTACAAAACTCAGCTTAGAGAGCATAGGGCACTTCCACTCATGGGCGTATAAATTGGGAAAACTAAAAATCAGCAAGACACAAACACCCCAAAGTTTAGGGCTGCTCTGTTGACAAGAACCTCCACTTTGTTACACCTTAAATATCTCACGAAAGAGAAAAATGGATAAAGAAGTTGTGGTCCATATGTACAATGGAATATCACTCAGCCATGAAATCAACGTCATAAGGCTAGTAGCAGCATGATGAGTGGATTTAGGTACGACGATTCTAAGTGAAATAAGTCACACAGAAAAAGACACTTATCATAAGATATCACTTATAGAGGGAATGTAAAAACCAATACCCTTGAACTGAATTACAAAACAGAACAGAGTCACACGGTTAGAAAACACACTATGGCTGCCTAACGGGAAAGGTGAGGTGGGGTGATGCATAAAACAAGGGTTTCAAATTAGCTCAGATACCGTTCCATAAACCCAATACATAATAGACAAGACCTACTCCTTGCTCAGGGAACTGGACTCAACACCCCCTATTCACCGCCCAAGAATATATCTGACTAGTAAGAATCTTAAAACCTATGTATTGATATCTCTCTGTAAGTGAGTCAAGTGGGTGTAAAGCTGCATAAACACAGCAGTGAAAAGCAGCTAAACCCCATTATAAAACTCAATTAATTTTAAATACCCGTGAAACAAAGACAGTGAAAGAGAGAGAAATTCTTACAAAATTCGTTCAGGGGCTGTGATGCCACCTGGATTGACCATATCTAGACCCGCAGCTGATTGAGACATAAGGGTGGACACTCTTGGGGCTGAGAGGTTTGGTGAGGTTGGGTGAGCAAACGCAGACGCTTTAAAGTAATACTGCGTGGTACCCATCCCATGGGTCCCAAATCTCCAGGTTCAAGGGCATCTTCCTACATCGAAAACATGCATGAGAAACCCAGAAGATGGTCCACCGAGTGATCGGGAAAGTTTTTTAAAACGCACCTCATTTCTCATCTCCTTGTGCTCGGGTTCGCCATTCCAGCCGCTTTACTAGCAATCTCCCTCCTTGGAGAATCAGCACCTTTAACCTCCTGTTCCATACAGGTTGCAATTTGTCCTGAGGATGAACGGGAAGAGGGGGAACCAATGAGAGACTAGCTCTACGTGTTGGGACAGGCACAGGTCACTCTTTTTTCCCATCAGGAAGAAGAATTAACCACAAGCTCAGTCTGCCGCCCGGAAGCAGAATAGGGCCTAAAGCAATCCTGCGCTTTTGCGGCCAGCTCCCAAGAGAGCGAGTTGAAAAATGGAGCTCAGGGGCACTGCAATTCACAAACCTGCAGACTTATAAATGATAACTCTCGTCTACAAATTGATTGAGGGAAGGCAACAAAGAGGATTTGAAAGCAAGGCAGAATGGCAGGAAACAGATTTCAGGAGGCAGATTCGAATCGCCTTTAAAGCACAGGAAAAGCGGCAAAACCTCGACAATGATGCCCTTGGCCAAAAAGGGCGTATGCGTTTTTTCCTGAATATATTCAGGAAAAAACGCATACGCCCTTTTTGGCCAACCAAGCAACCTGGAAAGGCAAATCAGCGCTACAAAGAAGTCTCGCTTCCCATCGGTCAAAAGGGCCATGCTGAATAAAGTGTCAAAACCAGAAATGCAGGACAGGCCACGGAGAAACGGGAGCCTTGCTACGCTGATGGGCGGGATGTAAATTGCCAACAGCCACTCTGGAGAAGTGTACGGTGTGTCCTGAAACATTTACAAAACTCAGCTTAGAGAGCATAGGGCACTTCCACTCATGGGCGTATACATTGGGAAAACTAAAAATCAGCAAGACACAAGCACCCCAAAGTTTAGGGCTGCTCTGTTGACAAGAACCTCCACTTCGTTACACCTTAAATATCCCAGGAAAGAGAAAAATGGATAAAGATGTTGTGCTCCTTATGTACAATGGAATATCACTCAGCCATGAAATCAACGTCATAAGGCTAGTAGCAGCATGATGAGTGGATTTAGGTACGACGATTCTAATTGAAATAAGTCACACAGAAAAAGACACTTATCATGAGATATCACTTATACAGGGAATGTAAAAACCGCTACCCTTGAACTGAATTACAAAACAGAACAGAGTCACACGGTTAGAAAACACACTATGGCTGCCTAACGGGAAAGGTGAGGTGGGGTGATGCATAAAACAAGGGTTTCAAATTAGCTCAGATACCGTTCCATAAACCCAATATGTAATAGACAAGACCTACTCCTTGCTCAGGGAACTGGACTCAACACCCCCTATTCACCGCCCAAGAATATATCTGACTAGTAATAATCTTAAAACTTATGTATTGATATCTCTCTGTAAGTGAGTCAAGTGGGTGTAAAGCTGCATAAACACAGCAGTGAAAAGCAGCTAAACCCCATTATAAAACTCAATTAATTTTAAAAACCCGTGAAACAAAGACAGTGAAAGAGAGAGAAATTCTTACAAAATTCGTTCAGGGGCTGTGATGCCACCTGGATTGACCATATCTAGACCTGCAGCTGATTGAGACATAAGGGTGGACACTCTTGGGGCTGAGAGGTTTGGTGAGGTTGGGTGAGCAAACACAGACGCTTTAAAGTAATACTGCGTGG